>NC_079442.1:47555989-47618489 GCF_903798145.1 Danio aesculapii
AAAGCATTAAGGACGTGTCAGATTCCACTTTTGCTATTTTAATGGCGGAAAAATCTTCTTTGCGCTGCAGCGCATGGTCTAACAGGGTTGAGCTTATTCTCTTAATGAGTTATAGGTGTGTTTTGAGAATAAACCAATCAGAGTCTCATCCCCCATTCCCTTTAAGAGTCAGTTGCATCGCGCCATGGTACATTTGCTATTTACATGGCAGACTTTGTAAGGGGAAAAACTGAACGCTTGACTAGTGAGAAAACAGTTAAACAGAGCATCAGTAGTGTGAGAATGAATGAGCCTCCTCGATCTTTACTTTCACACTCTTTAGTGGATAAGAAAACGTGTTGTATGCACAGACATCCATTAGCCTATACATAGTTTTGAAACATATCTTTATGCTCAAACTAAATTATTTCTAAATTCAGTTCTAATTTCCAGCAAACAAAGTGGGGTCAAAAAACTGAGTTCTATCCAAATACACATGCTATGCCCCATATGGTCCAAAACCTGACAGGTGGGCAAATCTAAGCTTGTTCTGAATAAAACAAATATAAGCATGCATATAATAAATAATACTGCTAATAACATTATACAAGCAAGTTGTCGTGAATAAGCTGAAAAAGCCCCCCGAGATGAAAGCATAAAATCAGTGGATTTTAATATTTATGTAGAAATTAATAATTTTGTAATATTTTAATCCTTAAATTCTTTTTCATTTGTAAAGATATATGTGTATCGCTGTTTATCCTGTGTATTTTAAGCAATGTTTAAAGCGAGGCGCACAACTGACGCACTCTGCACTGGACCTGCTCTCAGCTGGTCTACTGTGCAGTCTATTTTAGTTCAAAATAGCAACACACCAGCTATGCGCCTTAACACACCTCCATTTTTAGATCAGAACGCCTATGGGCGCACATAAGAGTGCAAATGCATTTGCTATTTAAACAGTGTGGTGCAAAACATCAAAATGACACTTGCGTCGAGCTGAAACTAGCAAACAAAAATTTCGTCGCGCCTTGCGCCGCATTGTGCCAGGTGTATGATATGGCCCTTAAAGGTGTGATAATTTTACAATGTGAGGGTGTAAGCAAAAGACATGGACAACGGAACTGCCAACAAAAGTGATTTAATGTACAAAAGTGAAAACCATGATAATGCCTAACATATATACTGTAACACGGGGAGTGACACAGACAACTGAAGTGTGTATCCACTTGCAGGTTTATTCGAAGTCAGGCAAGCAATAGTCAACACAGGTGCAAACAGATGTATAAAGGCAGTCCAGAATTGTAGTATAAATACAGGCGAGAGGTCAGAAGGCAAGCGGCGAACAGGGACAAAAGTAAAACGAGACTAGGGTCAAAACACAGAAAAACAAGACTAGAGGAACGTGTTGAAACGTCACTACAGATAACAAGACTCGGCAATGTGAATGAGTGTGTGTGCTGCTTAAATGGTGTTTGTAATCAGTCTTTGACAATCCTCAGGTGAAGTGAGTGTAATCAGTAGAGACTTGGAGCAGGTGTGTGTGTGTTTGGCATGACTGAATATGTAGTCCATTAATGGCGGAATTGTAGTCCATATGTGCAAACCAGCGATCTAGGGAGTTACAATCGCTGGTGATCGTGACATATACATAAATAAAGTAAAGTCAGAATTGTTAGCCCCCCTTTGGATTTTATTTTTTCTTTATTTCCCAAATGATGTTTACCAGAGCAAGGAAATTTTCACAGTATGTCTGATATTTTTTCTTCTAGAGAAAGTCTTGTTTGTTTTACTTTGGCAAGAATAAAAGCATTTTTTTTATCCATTTTAAGGTTAAAATTATTAGCCCCAATTATTAGTCTACAGAACAAACCATCAATATACAATACCTTGCCTAATTACCCTAACCTGCCTAGTTAACCTAATTAACCTAGTTAAGCCTTTAAATGTCACTTTAAGCTGTATAGAAGTGTCCTGAAAAATATCTAGTCAAATATTATTTACTACCATCATGGCAAAGATAAAAATAAATCAGTTATTAGAAAATGAGTTATTAAAACTATTATGTTTAGAAATGTGTTAATCCTCTCTCCGTTAAACAGAAATTGAGGTAATAGTGGGGGTAATTATTCAGGGGGGCTAATAATTCTGACTTCAACTGTGTGTGTGTGTGTGTGTGTGTGTGTGTGTGTGTGTGTGTGTGTGTG
This sequence comes from Danio aesculapii, assembly GCF_903798145.1. Classification (NCBI taxonomy): domain Eukaryota; kingdom Metazoa; phylum Chordata; class Actinopteri; order Cypriniformes; family Danionidae; genus Danio; species Danio aesculapii. The sequence continues at coordinate 47,558,176 of NC_079442.1, forward strand.
TGTGTGTGTGTGTGTGCGTGCGTGTGTGTGTGTGTGTGTGTGTGTGTGTGTGTGTTTGTTTACTCGAAAATAAAAAAAAATTCTATATATCATTTTATATTGTTTTATTTTTTATATTGTTTTATTTTTTAATAATTATTTTACACCAAATGTAATTTAATTTCAATTTAACACCAATTGTCACATTTTATTTAATATGTTGCTTGGTGTTTATTACACCAAATGCAATTAAATTTAGTTCTACCACCAAAATGTCACATTTAACTTAATTTGTTGCTCTTTATTTGTAACAAAAATAAAAGAATACCAAAAATAGTTGGGTGAAAATGTTTGTGGCTTCATTTTTGCAAAACAATATTTTCCTTTTAACATGACTTGGACATTTTTGATAGTTTTAGTGAGATTCACCTCAACTCAAGAGACAAACCGATTTTCATGAAAACATTTCACGATGTCTTCAGCTGACATAATTCATGCACTTGTGTTTGTTACGGCTTCTTTTCTTTCTTTCTGCACTAATTACTGTAAGTCGGAGAGAATCTTCAGCCAAAACATTCATTTATGTGCTCTCCTAAGATTTGACATGATGCCTGTTTTCATGCTAATTCTCAGAGCAGACAACACTTTCCTTCCCACCAACAGGCTGAAAGCATCTTGTACTAATTAGGAGTGAGAAAAAGCAAAACAAACAAACAAAAACTTTCTTGTAGACTATACAATGTGCAAAACTGCTACCTTATAAAGTCCAATCCCCAATGTGTCATCATAATAGTGAAGACAACTACAGATTGCTTTAAAATCTTCTAAAAAAGATCAATAATGACTGCCAGTCAATTGGTTATTTCACGTTAATTATTGTGATGAGATAATCTATGATGAATTCTGAATAAATGATTTGACAAACATATCAAACTTATATATATATATATATATATATATATATATATATATATATATATATATATATATATGAAAATTCTGACTTGAATCTATATTGTAAAAATATATAAAACTATGTATAATAATAATAGAGCTACAATGTTTTTAACAAGTCTTTACAAGCTTTCATGATTGCGGTTGCCAAATATCAAGAATTTAATCTAATTTAATTGTTACCCATTTTATCTTAGTAAGTATTTCGTGTCTTCAGAATGTGTCTGTAAAGTTTCAGCTCAAAACAGCCATCAGATTATCTTTATATCTTTTTGAATCTGGAAAATTAGAGTTGTTAAAACATTGTAGCTGTTTTTGTTGCCTGTGCCTTTAATGCAAATGAGCAGGTTCTCCCCACCCACCATACCCACATGTGTGTCAGAGCCATAAGCTGCGTCTCAAATGGCACACTATACACTATGCACTTACACACTCAACAGCATAGTAAAAAAAACATGCTCCATTTGGGACGACACTACATACATATACAAAGCGGAAATTAAAATGATAACATTTAACGGTTGCCAAATCAGTGAAATAAATGATCAAACTATCAAATAATACTTGAAAATGAGTATAACCGCATTCACCCTCAGGAGGCGCTATAATCACTCTCTTAGGATAGTTTTGCTTTCACCATCCAAAATAAATAGTTATCCAACATGTTCGCCAATAGCTCCGCCCCTTCCACAATGTGAGTAAACCTGCGGTCGTTGAGTGCGTGAAGTGTCCATCATTCCACACTTCATTTTATCGGCTGAATAAGTGCATCATCCAGGTAATTTAAGTGCACTTACTATTTGTAGAGTTTTCAGTGTGAACGCACTTCTTACACTATTTATACTACAAAATGCTGTAGAATCGTGCATAAGTATGTGATTTGGGATGCAGCCATAGAACCACATAGATCTGTCTGTAATGCTCTGATGCGTGTAGCCTTCACATAAATAAACAGCACAGTGACAGACCAGAATGAAGCAGATCTCCTTTACTACAGTACTTTCCCAACTGTTATTTGATGTATTTGTTGTGGAGTTAATTCAAGCCTTTTTGCAATGATGAGTCACACACAAGTTCACGTGCACACACACACACACTTTGCTTTGCACAGCAAATGTGACAGGATACACATTAAAGGTGCAGTAGGTAAATGTCTTTAACAAAATAATTTTCTCCTCTGATTCCTTGGCTCATTGACGCATTAAATAGTGTCGGGCCGACATCTCGCATAATTCTGATAAGTAGCCCAAACAGTCTGTAAGCAAATGCAGATTTGAGCTACTGTACAGCCGTTCACGCAGATCTGTGGTTTGTGCATACATGAACGTTGCGCGTTCATGAGAGAGAGACTTGTAAATCCATATGTGTTTGTAATATAAAGTCAGTGGCGGTTTTTTTTTTTTTAATAATAAAAAAGATCTGTTGGAAAGTTGCTAGTCTGCCTTTAGTTGTTAGAGAGTCATCAGTGTTTGGCAGATTGGTGGTCTGAAGTTAAATGAGCGTACCCTTAAGTCTCTATGATAGTCTGTTGAAAAATTATGATTTTCTCAAGCCTCCATAAATATGATATATTGAATAATATGATATATTATTTATGTGTGTGTGTGTGTGTGTGTGTGTGTATATATATATATATATATATATATATATATATATATATATATATATATATATATATATATATATATATATATATATATATATATATATATATATATATATATATATATATATATATATATATATATATATATATAAAGGGCATTTTCAAAAACCCATAATATGGGCTCTTTAAGACCTGCTGTTATTTATTTATTTATTCATTTATTTATGGGGTGACAAGGTGGCTCAGAGGAAGGGGGATTCTTCCAAAACGAAGATAAGGTAGTAGGGCGAAATAGCTGTTTATTTATTGTAAGCTTGAATCATTTTGATTGGACTATTGCTGATTACGGATGAGAGGCCAGCTGTGATCTATCATATCATAACTTTATTTAAAACATGCTGAATAAGTTGATGAATAAAGGGACTAAGCCAAAGAAAATGAATGACTTATTTATTTATTTATTTATTTATTTATTTATTTATTTATTCATCCATCCTTGCAACTAACAATAAGTACATATATAATTAACCTTCAAATAAGCAACAACAACACCAATAACATTAAAAATAAAATGGTAAAGGTTGTGCTACTGTCATTCTGAAATGAAGTGTGTCCAGGGTTTTGACTCTCTTAACTGTGGCCAGAGGGGTGTTTTACCATGGAGGTGCAAAAGAGGAAAGTGTGTGGAGCTGAAATGACAAGTGAGAGTTTTGACGGCCGGAGAGGAACTGGCCTGTGGATGGACCATTAGCTGCCCGGTAAGAGCTCATGTCTGCGATGTTTTCTCAGCAGGTCCTTGAGAAAGATGAGACTGCAGGAAAAACAAGCATGCATCATGAGCTCTGTTCTGGATGGCATTTTGACCAAAACAAAAAAAAGGCAAAAGCAAAAACAGCCAGGGCATTTCCTGAAAGCAACCTAAGCCTTAGTAGCTCTCAAAAGTTATCGTGCAACTACTCTTAATGTTACGGCCTGTTTCCTAAATGCAACTTAACCTTAAGGAACAGTACTGAACTATTCTATTCTATTCTTAAATAGCAAAAATTTTTAGATCTATGAGTGCTCTGGAGTAATCATTAAACTTATGAGATTACCGCTGTAACTTTATTCATAAATAAATCATATATATATATCGTCACCTTAGAATTATAAGGTTCTATCTGACATTTTTGTCAAAATTGAGTTATTGACATATTCCTATTGAACGACAACTTGTTTACATTATGGGATGTTTTTCATAAGTTGTTTACATTTTAAGAATTATTTAAATACTTACACATACTGTCTGCTATGGAATGCACAAACGTTGAAGCTCAATATCTCAAAATCATTCAGAACACAGATAGAACCTTATAATTCCAAGGTGACAATATGGCAATATATGAACATATATAAAAACATTAGCTGTATATATTTGAACATATATGAAGCCTACACTACTTGACAGAAGTCTTGTTGTTGATCCCAGTTGTAAGTGCAACAAAACTTGACTAACTTGACTACTTTAACTTTAACTCTAGTTGATTGATCATTTGGAAAATTGGCAGATTTTTCGGATGAATCATCTGTTTAACTGCATCCTAATCATTACAAATACTGCAGAAGACCTATTGGAACCTGCATGAACCCAAGATTCTCACAGGAATCAGTCAAGTTTGGTGAACAAAAAAATCATGGTTTAGGGTTACTTTCAGTTTGGGGGCGTGCGAGAGATCTGCAGAGTGGATGACAACATCAACAGCCTGAGACATCAAGACATTACATAACAAACCACAGCAAAGGGCAAATTCTTCAGCAGGATAGCGCTCCTTCTCATACTTTAACCTCCACATCAAAGTTCCTGAATGCAAAGAAGGTGCACCAGGATTGGCCAGCCTAATCACCAGAAATGAACGTTATTGAGCAAGTCTGGGGTTAGATGGGGGAGGCATTGAAGATGAATCCAAAGAATCTTGATGAGCTCTGGCAGTTCTGCAAGAATGCTTTCTTTGCCAATGCAGATGACTTTAAGTTATTTGAGTCATTGCAGAGATGTATAGATGCAGTTGTCCAAGCTCATGGGAGTCATACACAATATTCATTCGGTTTCCACTGCACCATGACTTTTTATATTCTATACTGTACATTATGTCCTAAATAAATCATTTTTTAAAATCAAGGATTCTGGTAAAATAAGCATAATCAAGAGGCCTTTGCCTTTCATCACAAAAAAACTTTTGTCAGGTAGTGTATATTTGTAAGTCCAAGGGTTTGAAAAAAGTTAATTTCCATGGGAACTTCTTAGAAATTTTTTGAAGTGATTCCAAGTTGTGAATTTTATGGAAATGTATTTAAATAACTTAGAAATTTAGAGTAATTTATACAAACTGCATGTACTCTGTAACGATAATGTGACACTGACAAAGGAGGTGAGGATCCAAACGCAGGGTTTTATTAACAGGATTGTCAGGCAAGCAATGATCAACACAGGAGCAAACAGATGTATAAGGGCAATCCAGAGTCAAAATAACAGGCAGATGGTCAGAAGGCAGGCAGCAGACAAGGATTAACAGATAAACAAGGTGAGGATCAAAACACGGCAAAGCAAGACAAAGGAAACGCATTGTAATATCACTAAACCAATAACAAGACTCAGCAACATTGTGGTTGTTTGTGCTGCTTATGTAGTGCAGTAATCAGTCCAAAAGCAGCATCAGCTGTGAAAGTCTAATAAGAGGAGACTTGGAGCAGGTGTGTGTGTGTTGCATGACTGATTGTGTAGTCCATAACACTGCGGATTTGTAGTTTGTGTGAAAGTGAATGTTTACCAGTGATCTCTGGTAGTTAGATCGCTGGTGATAGTGACATACAGTAATAAACTTCACTATAAACATCTTGTTCATATAAGCTAACAAACTAATATGTAATAAATTACACTTTTGATTGATTTAATTGTAAGTGGAACTTTAATTCTTTCATTGAGCAACACAAAAGGATGAGTGTTGAAAGTAAGACAACACATTCTCTTGCTGTAAAATGAACAAATCCCCCACCCTTCCACAAACAATGTCAAACTTACTTGATTTTATGTAGTATTTGGGTTCAAATGCTGCAATTTGGCTTCAATATTCTTGCAATACTCAGCACCTGGAAAATGTAATCAATATCTCAACAAATATTGACAATATTTTTGTGTTTTACATTGCTGATAAAATAATTAATTCATTTTAGACATGTATATGCATTTACAGTGCTATTTTATTTAGTGTTATAGTTTTAATTGATATTTAAAATGAGATTTGAAGTTTTCATTTTAGTTTTATGTCTTAGAAATTTTGAACATCATTTTTGTCTGTTTCTATTTTAATAGTTAATAACAAATGCATTTTTTAAAGCTTTTTTTGGCCAGTTTGATTTTTATTTTATTTGCTATAATACATTTTAAGCATATTTAGAATAATCTTTTATTCTTGTTTTTTATAATTAATTTTACTGTGAAACGTAGTGATTTGGAAGTTTCTGTTTCTAGTGATAAAGTATTTGTTTAATATATAGTGTAAAATAAGTTGTCAACAAGATTTTAGCTTTATTTTGAATTAAGCAAAATTTTAACAAACAACACCATTATCAACACTGTAATAGTAAATTTAAAATTGACTTTAGTATAAAATCTAAGTTCAGAAAAGCCATTTTCTATCAGTTTCTCCTGCTTTATAATACTGTATGACAGGCCTATGAGGAGCGTCTGAGCACCTTCTCCTCTGTCTGTCAGTTTCACAGCAAATTTTTACAAATGTGTCTGACTTAACAAGCTCCGTCTGACTCTGAGAAAGCCTTCGCATCGCGGCGAGGAGAAACAATAGATCTTTATTTGGGATCTTGCTGTGTAGCTTTGATGGCACAGTGATTTGGAGGTCTTGTTTACACAAAACGAGTGGTATTGATCTATGTTTTGGCATGATTTGAAGAAACATCTCTTGTATTTTTTTTCGTTCTCTTTGGTCTCTGAGTTAAGTTCATATTTCTAGCAGTTTTCCTAAAAAAAGGAGATTTATCTGAGGAAATAAGACTCTAAAATTAGGTTAATTTGTTCTTTTGTTATGGGCGGCATGGTGGTTCATTGGTTAGCACTGTCACCTCACAGCAAGAATGATATTAGCCTTTCTGTGTGGAGTTTGCATGTTCTTCCCATGTTGGCGTGGGTTCCCTCTGGGTGCTCTGGTTTCCCCCACAGTCCAAACATGTGCTAAAGGTGAATTGTGTAAACTAAATTGGTCGTAGTGTATGTGTGTGAATGAATGTGTATGGATGTTTCTCAGTGCTGGGTTGCAGCTGCTGTGTAAAACAAATGCTGGATAAGCTGTTGGTTCATTCTGTTGTGGTGACCCCTAATGAATCAAGGCACTAAGCTGAAGCAAAACAGCAAAAACAGAAGTCGAAACAGCAAAAACAAATTACTGAAGACAGCAAAAACTGGGTAGTAGATGCAACTGATTATATTAAAACATGCTATTAAAACATGATAAAGCACTTATTCTGGAATATTCCTTATTTTGCATGTAAATGTGTCATTTTATTACCAAACTGCATCATTCACTAATAGCGTCTACTAATACACTGTATTAAAAAATGTTAATAAACAATTTATTTCATGATTCACATATTTATTTCTGTTTATTTACATTATTATGGTACTTTTTTCCCAGCTCTGCTGACTTTCGATGCTGAAAATTAAACTTTGCAGTTTAACAGTGTGACTTGAACATTGAACTTGAACCAATATTGTATGAGAACCCTGCAGGCACAGGGTGTCAATATGACGCATATTGACGTTGTACCCCTTCATACCCTAGTGTCGTGGGGATGTTGAATTTTGTTTGAAAAAAAAAATTGGGTTGACATCAGATCCCAACGTCAGGCCGACGTCAATGTCTAATGTCAAACCTAAAAGCAACCTAAGATCAACCAAATATCAACGTCTAATCATGTTATACTTTGTTGTGTGGATGTTACCACTATGACATCTATCAGATGTTGGATTTTGGTCACTTTCCAACTCAACCTAAAATCTACAAAAATTTAAATAGCAATGTAATTTGATGTCGTTATTGGAAGTCAAAAAAATGTCCTTAGACGCTGGCTAAATTTTGGTCACCTGACATCATGATCTAAATGTAACCTAATATTAACGTCTTATGATGTTTTTTTACAAATGCTTACTTTAAGCCACTTTTATAGTACTTGCATCACAAACCCAGGCAATATATCACTTATGTAACAATTAAAAATGTCAAAAAAAGTAATTTTATTAGAATTTTTTTTTTTAAATCCATGAGTGGCATGGTGGCTCAGTGGTTAGCTTTGTTGTCTCATAGCAAGAAGGTCGCTGGTTCGAGTCTCGGCTGGATCAGTTGGCATTTCTGTGTGAAGTTTGCATGTTCTCTCTGTGTTGCCGTCGGTTTCCTCTGGGTGCTCCGGTTTCCCCCATAGCCCAAACACGTGCTAAAGGTGAATTGGGTAAACTAAATTGGCCGTAGTGTATATATGAGAATCAATGTGTATGGATATTTTCCAGTGCTGGGTTGCAGCTGGAAGGGCATCCGCTGTGTAAAACATATGCTGGATAAGTTGGTGGTTCATTCTGCTGTGGCGACCTCTGATGAATAAAAGGATAAGCCGAAGGAAAATGAATGATTGAATGCATGTTGCTGAATGAAAACATAGTTGCTGTTTCACAATCAGAAAATAAATGTCAGAACAGCAAAAACAAACTACTGAAGACAGTAAAAACTGTGTAGCAGATGCAACTGATTATATTAAAACATGATAAAGCACTTATTCTGGAATGTTTCCTTATTTTGCACGTAAGTGTAATTTTGTTTCCAAAATGCGTTATTCACTAATAGCTTTTACCAATACACTAATTTAAAAAATGTTAATAAATAAATAATTACATGATTCACATGTTTATTTCTGTCTATTCACGTTATTATGGGAATTTTACCTCAGCTCTGCTGACTTTAGATGCTATAAATTAAAGTTTGCAGTTGTTTAAATGTTTTAAACATTTTTTTAACCAACATATTGCATAAGAAATAATCTATGAATAAATAAGTCCGTAAATTAATTTACAGATTTGTTTACTTTAAGCCTCCTTTTACTGTAATTTACTACATCAACCCAGGCAATATAATCACTTATGTAACTTAAAAATGTCAATAAAACTTATTATTTTACTTTATACCTATTATTCTATTTTTATTTATTTATTTTTTTAATCCATGGGCGGCACGGTGGCTCAGTGGTTCCCCCACAGTCCAAACACGTGTGCTAAAGGTGAATTGGGTCAACTAAATTGGCTGTAGTGTATGTGTATGGATGTTTCCTAGTAGTGGGTTGCAGCTGGAAGGGCATCCACTGTGTAAAACATATTCTGGATAAGTTGGGGGTTCATTCTGCTGTGGCGACCCCTGATGAATAAAGGGCCTAAGCCGAAGGAAAATGAATGAATTAAACAGTTGCTGTTTCACAATCAGAAAATACAAGTTGGAACAACAAAAACGAACTACTGAAGACAGCAAAAACAGTGTAGTATGCAACTGATGATATTAAATCTTGATATTAAAACATATTAAAAACACTTATTGTGGAATATTTCTTTATTTTGCAGGTAAGTGTTTAACTTTACCAAAATGTATCATTCACTATTAGTTTCTTCTAATACATTGTTTTTAATAAATAGATTAATTTATTTCATGATTCGTGTTTTTTCTGTCTATGGACAGTGTTACGGTACTTTTATCTCAGCTCTGTAAAATTTTAATGTTGAAAAATCAACTTTGCAGTTTAACAAAGTGACTTATTTTCATTTAGTATTTTTAGAACCAATATATTGTTTAAAAAAATAATATATAAAGATTTAAGTCTGTAAATTGCATGTTTTTTTTTTGTTTGTTTTTTGTTTAACAAATGCTTACTTTGAGCTGCTTTTTTTACTGTAAATCACAACACCAACCCAGGCAATATATCAAATATGTAACTATTAAAAATGTCAATAAAAGTAATTTTAATTATTTATTGATTTATTTGTTTATTTTTTATTTATTTATTTTTAATCCATGGGTGGCTCAGTATTTTGCACTGTTGCCTCACAGCAACAAGGTCCCGGCTGGGCCAAATGACATTTCTGTGTGGAGTTTGCATGTTCTCCCCATGTTTGCGTGGGTTTCCTCCGGGTGCACCGGTTTCCCCCACAGTCAAAAAGACAAGCGCTCTAGGTAAATTGGGTAACAAAATTGGCCGTAGTGTTTGAGTGTGTGTGTGTGAATGCTGGTGTATAGCTGTTTCCCAGTACTGGGTTGCAGCTGGAAAGACATCCACTGCATAAAACAAGTGCTGGAATAGTTGGTAGTTCATTCCGCTGTGGCAGCCCCTGAAAAATAGGGGACGAAACCGAAGGAGAATGAATGAAAAAATCCATGGTAGGTTTGCACACACTTGGGAAATAAAAATGAGTTCTGATTCTAAATACAGTAGTCGAGTTAAAAACCCTTATTTAATTTTCATTATTGTTCATTTCTGGCTGTTTTTACTGGAACTGCATTTTTCTGAAACACTGCACTGTGGTACAGTATATGTACGTCAAAACCCCCTAACATATAGTCTTCTGTTTTCCCTCTTCGGTCTCTTGCCTTTCAAGTCCAGGCTTTTCTCAAGTGTTTGTAGATTTTGAAGTTCTCCAGCTCTCCCTCTCCTGTTCTGCTCCAAACACTGAAGCCTGTGAACTTATCCCAGTGTAGCGGCCTGGGAAAAGGTCAGTCTTATTTTTCCGCCTGCCTCGGGCCACCTCGCGTGAAGTCCGGCATCCATGAAAGGTCTGGCCGTAAATCTCTGCCACCGTAAGTGTAGATTGAATGAGCCTCTATTATGCTTTTTCAAACCTTTTTAAAACCTAATTTGGTTTCAGCGTTTGCTGCCATAGGTTTACATCCATCCTTGGTCAAAACATGGAAATTTCCTCATACATTGCAGCATTAGCTTTTTTAGTAAGACTTTAATTTAAGGTGACTTAGGTACATATGCTCCACGCACTTAAGTTATTAATTACATTTAATTGTGCATAATTACATTAACTAATCCATGTTCTAAGCCCAACCATATGTGTAATTGATTAATATCACTCAGCAGTTAAATAAAAAGTTACATCCCCTTAAAATAAAGCATACCCTTTTTTTTCTTGTTTGATCTGATTTTTTTTCTTCTGATATTACTTTTTGATAATTATACTTAACTAACCTTAAACCTAAGCCATGTTCTAAACCCAACCATATGTGTAATTAATTAATTATCACTCCATAGTTAAATGAATAGTTACACTGTAACTACCAGAGTTGGGGGTAAGGCATTACAAGTAATGCAAGTTGTGTAATAATATTTAATAAATATAAATATATTATAATATTTAATAACGTGTGTATATATAATAAGTAAAATAACGTATTACTTTAAAAGACAATAATATTTGATTTACTTTTTCGAAAATGTAATGCCAGTTACTTTTTTAGATGTATTATTAGCTTTTAAAAACTAAAGTTGCTGAATTAAAATTTAAACGCAGTCAATGAGAGAATGTGTTTATTGTTTTGAACGCATCAAAGAAAAGGAAAAGGGAATTTTCTCAATGGGCAGTGATTTTATGTTAGACAAATTGTACAAAAGCAGCAAATACATTACATTAATTTTTCATTAATCAATACGGCATTTAGAGCTCTGAGGTCAGGAAGATCATGGATAACATTATCATAAAACATATTTTTTATGTGTAAATGTGTACATTTTTCAAAAGTAAATGAAGGTGTAGGTTATGTTTGTTTGTTTGTTTGTTTGTTTGTTTTGTTTGTATACTTTATTGTCCCTCAAGGGGGGTTTTTCTTTGAACTCACAGAGCACTTCAGCAAGTTCTGACACAATAAAAAAATTGAAAAATAAGCAACCCTGTAAAGGGGTTACATACAAGAAAAACATATGCACACTATCGAGCAGTGTTCAACAGTCTGATTGACACAGGAATAAAAAAGCTAAGTCTGTTCTGTATCTTCTACCAGAAGGCAAAAGATCATAAAATGGGAAGAGTACATGGGACGGATGGTTCAAAATTATTTTCGCTTCCTTTAAAGTGCATTGCTTGTAAAGTGTACGAGTGTAATATACAATGCATTGTTACTTGCAGAGATTCTCCATTAAAAATTAAAGAAAAAAACTAGTTCTGAAAGAGATCAAGCCTCAGCCAAGAAAAAGTAACTCAAAAGTAATGTAACACATTACTTACCATAAAAAGTAGCACAACTAGTTACTTTTTAGGGAGTAAATCAATATTGTAATGCATTACTTTCAATAGTAACTTTTCCCAACACTGGTAAATATTACATCCCCACAAGATAACACATAACCATTTTTTTCTTGTTGTTGTTGAATCTGAATTATTTCTTTTGATAATACTTTAAGGTGACTCACAGTAGGTACACATTTTATGGACTTACTTTAGTATTTACAATAAATTATGCATAGTAACTTAGAACTAACCCTAAAAAAACCTAGTCATGTTCTAACCCTAACCATATGTGTAATTAATATTACACAGTAATTCAATGAATAGTTACATTGTAACTAAAGCATCCCCGCCTAAAATAAAGCATAATTGTTCTTTTCTTGTTGGATCTGAATTTGTTGTTTTGACAATACTTTAATTCAAGGTGACTTAGGTACACACCTTCTACTCACTTTACCAATGACAGATAATTATGCATAATTACATGTAACTAACCATAACACAACTAGTCATGTTATAACTCCAACCACATGTGTACATAGTTAACATTACTCAGTAGTTAAATGAATAGTTACACTGTAACTATGCCCCTTTAAAATAAAGCATAATTGTTCTTTTCTTGTTGGATCTGAATTAGTTCTTTGGATAATACTTTAATCCAAGGTGACTTAGGTACACGTTTCATGGACTTGCTTTAGTAATTACAATAAATTATGCATAATTACATGTAACCAACCATAAACAATCCTAGTCTTGTTCTAACCCCAACCATATGTGTAGTTAGTTAGCATTACTCAGTAGTTAAATTAATAGTTATACTGTAACTAAAGCATCCCCTTAAAACAAAGCATAAGTGTTCTTTTCTTGTTGGATCTAAAATGAATGGTTCTGGGACCGATCTAAAATCAACTGTTGAGAAAGCCTGCTTATTAATCTTTGAGCAATTGTCCTAAAAAAGTTTTCTCAGTCACTTAAAAAATGACGTTTGCGGATTGTTGGAAGTACAATTTATTTATTTATTTTTTTTTAATGAGCCGAAACGGCACATTTCTTGTGTTTTTTTGTTTTTTTGGGGGTTGGGGTGGGGGTTTGGTTGGGGATAATGTAATTGTTGTAGTTTTTAATCTGCTTATATTTGTAAAAACTAATAGATTAACTTAATTTCTTCATGTTGTCCCAACATATATTGATTGTGTGGATCCCAGCATTTTTTTACAGTACACTCACGGTTCACACTCAAAAAATGATGTTTCCTGTTTGTTCAAACTAAGTATTTAAAATGAGCTGAAACACAATTCTTCAGGGTTTTTTTTGGGGGGGGGAACTTAATTGCTTTATGTTCAGTCCACTTAAATTTGTAAAAACGAATAAGTTAACTTAATTCCCTCATCTTGTCCCAACACAAATGTATTGTGTGGAACCCAGCGTTTTTACAGAGTAGTTTGTTTATAAAAAGCTATTTATCCATTACAAGTAAGGTAAAGAAATATACGTTTTCTTTATCCCATAAAGCAGCATTTTCTTGTCTAGCTTCCTGATGCTAAATGAATAATAAATACATACATATTCCCAAGCAGGGAAGTCACTTAATGTCTCTTTTTTTCTCCCTAAATACATTGCACCTCAGAGCAGCAGACGGCACATAGAGACTCTTTCACAAGTGGAGGCAGTCACTAATCTTTGGGAAAACAATAGTCTAAGTAAGTTTTAACAGGTAATTATAAAGAAAAAAAAAAGAATAAAGCATAATACAAATATAAATACAATATTATATATCACACTCGCAATACCACACGTGTGTGTGTGTGTGTGTGTGTATAATATATAATAACAGTTCTGTCTCATTCTCAAATCTGATTCATTGAAAGCTGTGTGATTTATTCTGCAATAACAGCACTTGTACAGCCTCTTCACCCTTGTGTATTACTCCGCCCACATAGAGTGACAGTAGATCAATAAACTCACTACAGTTTAACAAATATTGCAGCTGTTGGACAACATAATGTATAGGCTTTTTTATGCGAGAATGTAGTTGTTTAGAGTGCAACTATGCAGTTTATTTACAAATATAGTGTCTATATTTATATATGTAGAATTTCTGAGATTCAGTGCGTTGGCGGCCATTAGCCTGTCATACTGAGCAGAGCAAAGATGGTTGCACCACAAGATGGCGACAGAGACCGCATAAGTCCTTAGGGGAGAAAAACTCAGCATTTTCTTTTCGTATTGCAAACTACAGCTGATTAAATCACTATAAAACAGGTAACGCTACGTCGATCTCTCAGTTTGTATGTTGTAGTGCTGTTTTTATACCATAGTAATCTGGTAGTGTTTGCTTTGCTTTGGTTTTTTCGGGGTTAATTGTGATCTCCCGATTGCAAGAGAAATACTGGGAAATCTCTGTATAGCGATGGCATTTCATGCCGTTCAGCCTTATAAACTTAAAATGTGAGCAAAATCACCTGTTTTGTCATCACTTTAGACATTACGCTAGAGAATCATTCAAATACCAGATCTAAAGTGACATTTGTGAAGTAGCAAGGGTTTCTACTGTTCTGACATCAGCTGCAGATGTGAATGAATGGTGAAAGAAAGTAGTTCCTCGTACAAAAGGAGTTTTGAGACTCTCTGTGTTTGATTTTCTTTTATATACACGATTATGGTGTTGAACTGTTGTGTAAATGCAATATCACACTCGTAGCAGTGCGATTTGGCTGTACATCGTCACTGGCGCTACACTAAGGCACTCGGCCTACGACCTTGAGCCAACGCACGCCTTCCACAAGTGCCAATATATCAGAATATATATAATAAAACAAAAGTCGGAACAGCAAAAACAAACTACTGAAGACAGCAAAAACAATGTAGTAGGTGCAACTGATGATTGCTTTTTTGACGGGAATAAACTGTTTTAATTTTAACAGTGCATAAATATAAAAGTACAAGACATCTTTTGCTCATAGCTGATGAATAGAAAAAAGTCCAGACACTGGGAAAGGATAAATCTTTGCTAGTGTGTTCATCTGTTCTGTGCCTGTATTCTGCAAGAAACAGCATCGCAACATCTTCATAACACAAACCAACTCTTCCTGTGTCAGCTAAAACTACAGTGTCTGAGGCAAATTTGTTTCACTGTTTATGCAGGAAGTAAGCCTGGAATTACTGACAGCTTTTACTTTTGGGAGACAGCAACATTTTTCATGCACTTTGATCTTTGAAACTTTCCAGAACTTTTAAATGACATATGAAAAAGCGTAACGAGGCACTTTAAAAATGATTAATTCATTGACTTAAGAATGTTTTCCCAACCAGGGACTTGCTTGTAATGGTGCATAAGCGCGCACAAACAATTTAGTCTGAGTTTTAATATTTAATACTGTAAGCAGGTTTGTGTGTTAATGAAACTTTAATTGTATTATCTCATTTTTTTCATAAAGTCAGACTTGATTTTGCAATATTCACAATGTAGAATAACCTTGAGTGCATATATAAATTATAACTTAATTGTTGTTTTGTGTAATGCCGTCATCTGTTTGCGTTGTGTCATCATATACAAGTTTTTAAGGTACAAATGATGTCTGTGGGCCAGCTAGTGAACGGCTTTTATCAGCGTTTTCCCATCAACTCTCATCAGACATCATTACGTTCTGGTGGTGGGGGGTGAACCGTCTAACCGATGGGCGCCATTCTAAGTAGATTTCCCTTGAGATTGGCAGTAAAACTTAATAATAAGTGGTCACAAAACTGACATAAAAAAATAAAAGCCAGAAGAAAGTGTCCTTCTTCCTGCAGGGTATTTGCTTGCTGGCAGATCAAAGGCACCAATGGAGGCTTTATTACGTGACCTCCACTTGATGCCTTTCATGTCAGGCCATGGCCGATTTGTCCAGATCCAGACTTCATAAGATCAATTTTCCAGATGCTTCCTTTTTATTCTTCTAGGACGTGATGCAGTTTGCTGGGGGTGGGGGTTGATAGGCATCAACAGCACTCAATTTTATCTGCAGACTAAATTATAAGCAAAGTGGGCACATTTAGGGGCAATGCTTTACATTCTTGAAGGCATTCCAGTATTAGTATTTTAGTAGTAAAATAATAAAATGTGTCAAATAAAAAATATTCAAATATTATGTTTCATCCACAATGAAATCTGCAATTCTTCTTATCTTTAGTTGTATGTAGTTCTTGTTAACAGTGTATCTGTGCAGTTATTTTGTAAAAAAAATATTTATTTAGGGCGGGGCTATCAGTTCTTTCAGGCGGGGCTATCAGGTCATGTCTTGTTTCTGCTCTGATTTCATTGATTGTCCTTCATTTTGTTGGCAACACCCATTTTTCAATTCATCCATCCATTAACTGTCAATTATTCTATCCATCCATCCGCTTTGTCAGTTATTCCATCCATCCATCCATCTATCTGCTTTGTCCATCATTCCATCCATTCATCTATTCATCCATCCATCCATTCATCTGCTTTGTCGATTATTCCATCCATCCATCCGCTTTGTCGATCATTTCATCTATGCATGCATTCATCCATCGATCCATCTGCTTTTATCAATTATTTTATTTATTCATCAATCTATCCATCCATACATCCACCTGCTTTGCCGATTAATCCATTCATCCATCCATCTGCTTTGTCGATTATTCTATCCATCCATCCACTTTGTCGATTACTCCATGCATTCATCCATCTGCTTTGTCAATTATTCCATCTATTCCATCCATCCAATCACTTAGATTATTCCATCCATTTAATTTGTTGATTATTCCATCAATCCAACCACTTAGCAGATTACTCCATCCATCCATCCATCCATCCATACATCCATCCATCCATCCGTTTTGTTGATT
The DNA here is from genome assembly GCF_903798145.1 of Danio aesculapii. Classification (NCBI taxonomy): domain Eukaryota; kingdom Metazoa; phylum Chordata; class Actinopteri; order Cypriniformes; family Danionidae; genus Danio; species Danio aesculapii. The sequence goes on from NC_079442.1 coordinate 47,574,879, forward strand.
ATTCCATCCATCCATCCGCTTTGTCGATTATTCCATCCATCCATCCATCCATCCGCTTTGTCTATTATTCCATCCATCTATTCGTCCATCCGCTTTGTCCATTATTCCATCCATCCAATCATCCATCCATCCGCTTTGTCGATTATTCCATCCATCCATCCATCCGCTTTGTCGATTATTCCATCCATCCATCCGCTTTGTCGATTATTCCATCCATCTAATCATCCATCCATCCGCTTTGTCGATTATTCCATCCATCCATCCATCCGCTTTGTCTATTATTCCATCCATCTATCCATCCATCCGCTTTGTCGATTATTCCATCCATCCAATCATCCATCCATCCATCCGCTTTGTCGATTATTCCATCCATCCAATCATCCATCCATCCATCTGCTTTGTCGATTATTCCATCCATCCAATCATCCATCCATCCATCCGCTTTGTCGATTATTCCATCCATCCAATCATCCATCCATCCATCTGCTTTGTCGATTATTACATCCATCCAATCATCCATCCATCCATCCGCTTTGTCGATTATTCCATCCATCCAATCATCCATCCATCCATCTGCTTTGTCGATTATTACATCTATGCATCCATCCAACCATCTGCTTTTGTCAATTATTCTATCCATCTACTTTGTCGATTTATCCATCTATCCAGCCATCCATCCACTTTGTTAATTGTTTCATGTATCCATCCATCCGCTTTGTCGATTATTCCATCCATTCATCGATCCGTTCATTTGTCCATCACTTTGTCAATTATTCAATCTATTCATCCATCCATCCATCCGCTTTGTCGATTATTCAATTCATCCATTCTCTTAGTTGATTTTTCCATTTATCTATCCATTTTTCATCCATACATCCATCCACTTTGTCAATTATTCCATCCATCCATCCATCCCTCCATCCATGCACCCACCCACAATTCGTCTCATTATTTTTATAAGTATGTAGTACTTGTTATAAACAATGTATCCATGCACATATTTTGTAAAAATAGTAATTTGCCCTCATAAACTTCCCAGAAAATGTATATAGAGCTACTTTTTCAGAATCAGCCTGGGTTGGTTAAACTAGTTTGTGAGTGAAGGGTGAGAAAATAATGACAGAATTTTAAATTTTGGGTGAACTTTCCAACAAAATCTCACTGCAATTCCTAACTTTTTTTATTTAGTGGCTAATTCGTATCAATTCGTACGATCTAATTTGTACAACATAGTACGATTTGCTCATCACCCAATGACGGTTGGGTTTAGAGGTGGGGTTGGGTGCCATGCACCCAAGTATATTTTTTAAATATGACTTTCCAAGACTGTTCTTCTGCTTTTTTTCTTATGTCAGTCGTTTTTAGTTCAGGATGATCATAAGTTAGATATTGTTTGCCATCTACAAAGTGTCGTGAAACATACTGATGTTGTGTGATTGTCTGTGCAAGCAAGGTTATGCAAATGTATTGGTTGACAGACATCCTTATATTGCATTCTGAACAGTTTACGGTTTTGAGCTTCCACAGAAGATCTATATATTAGACTACTTTATTCGCTGACTGCTAACAGGGTGTGAAGGGAATTTTAACCAATATAACAAAACATGTTTCTAGGAAAACATAAATTGCTTGCCATAGCTTTGAACGCATTGATCACAAGTGAAGCTATGCCTCATAAAAAAATATAATAACCTTGTAATTTTAAAGAAATGTCTAATGCATCTTTTTCCCCACAAGTACTTGATTAAGTCCCTATGAATGCACTGAATGAACTTTGTATGAATGCTGAAAAAAAGAGAACATTTTCATCATTTCACTTTCATCTGTAGTATGTAATAGCAACGTATTACAGCTCTTCTCGTCCAACTGCTATTATAAAATAATTATCTTTATAATCAAACCTTACATAATTTATAATCAAATAAATAAATAAATGTGTGTTTTAAAAGAAATAAAGTAACAGTCTTGATTTTCCAGAACTTTTTAAACTAACATGTTTTTTTGAAATGCAATATTTAGCAAAAATGTTAAAGGCTTTCATAGAATACTGACAAAATGACTTAAACACAAACCTATTCATTTTTCTCAGGTTTTTGAGATATAAGCTTGCATTGTCAAAATTGTTAAAAACTAATTTAATTTCAAAACGCTCACATAACATACCACAACATGAAGTGTGTTTTACAATATAATACAAGTGCATTACTTTTTTCAATCCCTCTTCTTTTAATTCAATGTGGTGCTTGTCATTTTTTTTTTTTCAATTACTGTAGGCTACATGCCATTCACTGGCAATTACTCAGTGTAAACGGTTTCTTTCTGTGTGTGTGTGTGTGTGTGTGTGTGTGTGTGTGTGTGTGTGTGTGTGTGTGTGTGTGTGTGTGTGTGTGTCCATCCATCAATCCATCCATCAATCCACTTTGTCAATTATTCGATCCATTTATCCGCTTTTTCTATTCATCCTTCCATCCATCCATCCATCCATCTGCTTTGTTAATTATTCCATACATCTATCCACTTTGTTGATTATTCCATCCATCCATCCATCCATCCATCCATCTGCTTTGTTGATTATTTCATCCATCCATCCATCTGCTTGGTTGATTATTCCTCCATCCGCTTTGTAGACTGTTCCATGCATCCATCCACTTTGACTTATTTCATCCATCTATCCACTTTGTCTATTATTCCATCCATTCAACCACTTTGTCATTTATTCCATTCATCCATCCATCCATCCATCTGCTTTGTTGATTATTCCATCCATTCATCCATCCATCCATCTGCTTTGTTGATTTTCATCCATCCATCTATCCATCCATATGTTGATTATTCCATACATCATCTGCTTTGTCAAGTATTCTATTCATCCTTTCATCCGCTTTGTCAATTATCCCATCCATATGCTTTGATTTTTCCATCCTTCCCATCATCCATCCATCCGGTTTGTTGATTATTTCATCCATCCATCCATCTATCCATCCATTTGTTGATTATTCTGTCTATTATTCCATCCATCCATCTAGAAATGAACAGTGTCCTGAGTCGTGGCTGGGCGCCACGGACAGCTGCCGACTTGTGGTGGTGGTGTGTGTACCCTGATAGAAACCTATGTTTAGAATTCTGAAATGTATGGTGCTACCTGGCGCGCCCCCGAGCGGCGCTTCTGGTGTGTGACCTGCTTATCCCATCCATCCATCTGCTTTGTTGATTATTCCATCCTTCTTTTCATCCATCCATCCGGCTGCTTTGTTGATTATTTCTTCCAGCCATCTATCCATCCATCCACTTTAATTTTTTTTATCCATCCGTCCGCCTGCTTTGTTGATTATTCCATCCATCCATCCATCCATCCATCCATCAATCCATCCATCCATCCATCCATGCATCCATCCATCCACTTTGTCGATAATTCCATCAATCTATCTGCTTTGTCATTTATTCCATCTATTCATCCATCCATACACTTTGTCAATTATTCCATCCATCCATCCATTTGATTATTCCATCCATCTATCTGCTTCGTCAATTATTCCATCTATCTATCACCTTTGCCAATGTATTTTATCCATTCATCCACTTAATCAATTATCCCATCCATCCATTCGCTTTGTTGATTCATTCATCCATTCGCTTTGTTGATTATTTCATCCGTCCATCCATCTATCCATTTGCTTGATTCCATCCATTAATCCATCCATCCTCTTTGATTATTTCATCCATCCATCCATCTGCTTTGTTGATTATTCCATCTATGCATCCAGCCATCTGCTTTATGGATTATTCCATCCATCCATCCAGCCATCTGCTTTGTAAATTAATCCATCTATTCATCCATCCACTTTGTAAATTATTTTATTTATCCATCCATTTGTTGATTATTCCATCCATCCATCCAAATGCTTCGTCAATTATTCTACCCATCCATCTATCCACTTTGCCCATTATTCTATCTATCCACTTTGTCGATTTTTTTTTTTCCATCCATCCATCCACTTTGTTACATCGATTATTGATTATTAAGAAACATAAATGAGCTTAAAGCTACAGTCATGGACTAAAAGATACTGTTGTTGTTGTTTGTTGTTGTTGTTTTTTCCAGAAAACGTTATATCAATTACAATAAATATTATCTTTTTAAAAATCATTCTGCATTTAAAAAAGTAGCATAGTCCACAACACTGCTAAATAAAAACGGCACAGATAAACAATGTCAATAAAAAATTACAGATTTTTTTCATTGACTTTCATTTTCAGCTGATGAAACGTACTGGAAGAACATTGACAGCTAATCAGAATTCTGCTTTATTAAAGATTTTAATTATTCTCACAATTCACTCTCTCATGGTACTATATATTTAATATGAGATCTAAAACATAATTTCAGATATGTGAGGGAAAAAAGTCTTGCATTTATTTTATGCAATGTATGTTTACTATTCAAAATTTAAAGGCAATGTTTCTGACACTTCTTACTCGTTTTATTTTATATCTTACAGTTTTTTTTATTATTTTGTCAAATCACATCTTGAAATTTAGACATTTAAAGCATTCAAAATTGACATCACACTGTACTTTCTTTTTTGGAGATCACATACAGAAATCTTGGTTTCATCATAAATCTATTTACATCTATAGGCTAAATAATGACACCATAGTCAGAGATGCACATTAAGATACATAATAACATTTGTGTAACTATGAAAGTTAATCATCGCTTTTGTAATGCATTCAAAAATCTCAGAAGCAGAAGAAATCCGCATCATTGTGCTGGTCATAGATCACACAAACATATGGAATAAGCAGCAATGAATGCACTTCTCATGCTTATAATTATACAGATGATGTGAAGCCCTTGAGATGAAATCGTGAGGAGATCAGGATTTTCTCCATAGAGACACACTGTGCTGAAAACTCTCATTGTTCATGTAACCATGGCGATGTTCTTGGCTCACTTCAATACCTTCAACATCCAAGGCTTATTTTTTATAGCTGAATGTACAGTATGTGCAAGTTCAAACTGTCCCAATACACGTTACTTAAAGTCAAATAAAATAAGTCTGGCTATGTTTGATCCGCTGCAAACGAAAGGCCATGTTATTTGTTAATTGTATGGATATTAGAGAAAAACAAATAATTGAGGTGCTGAATTTTGATGTTTGTGTTTGAACTTCATGACTTGAAAAATAAATAAATAAATAAATAAATAAATAAATAAATAAATAAATAAATAAATAAATAAATAAATAAATAAATAAATACAAAATAATATTTAAACTTTTGTGCCATTTTGTCAACGTGTGATTTTTATTTTTTTATTCTTTTTTTAATATTTGCAACGAGAACAGTACATATTTTACTAGATATTTTTCAAGATACTAGTATTAAAGTGCAATTAAAGGCTTAACTAGGGTAATTAGGTTAACTTGGCAATAAAAGGCAAAACAAAATTAATAACACACATGTAAACTGCAATTAAACATGAACATATAAAACAACACACTGTAAAAAGTTCATTCAAATAAATGCATTCATCTCCATCCATCCCTCAAAAAGTCCATTTAGTCATGCAAAAATTAATTCAATTCAACTCACCTTTATTTGTATAGCGCTTTTACAATGTAGATTGTGTCAAAACAGCTTCACATAGAAGATCATAGTAAATTAAAACAGTGTAGTTCAGTTTTCAGAGTTGAAGTTCAGTTCAGTTTAGCTCAGTTCAGTGTGGTTTAATAATCACTACTGAGAGTCCAAACACTGAAGAGCAAATCCATCGATGCACAGCTCTACAGATCCCTGAACCATGTAAGCCAGTGGCGAGTAAAAAACTTCACCACCAATTGGCGAAAGTGAAGAATTAAAAACCTTGAGGGGAAACAAGGCTCAGTTGGGCACTTGACATTTACTCAATTTTTTTACGATGAGTGGTTGTAAACTATTTATTTGGGCTGAATTTAAACAAACAAATTAAGTTGAACATTGTTAAATTTAATTTGTTTGTTTAAATTCAACACAAATAAATTGTTTGCAACAGTTTTGCATGCAACACTTTTTTCCGTGTATGGCCAAAAATCTTGTGCAAAGCTGCAGTCTAGGCGCTGGAGAAGCTGGACATCAGCGAAGACTCGTCTGTCCCTGGAGTGTCACAGAATCAGTCTCATGCTTTCCACTCCTCTATGACCACCACAGCAGCTGCTCAGGATACAGCATGATCCAGGATTTAGGAAACCTTGGGATCATCTCGTCGCTGGTCTTGGATCGAATCAGTGGCGCTGCATAGTCTGAGGGCCTCGGGATAAGTATCCCCAATTGGAAATAGGAAATAAAGAGAATAATTAGCAAAGCTGCTGTTCATAGTGTATATAAACGAGATGTAAAGACCTGTGTGGAGCACATTCGTGTATCACACCGCTATGTGATGCATTGTGTGTATGCTTTACTGAACAGATAGGTCTTTAATCTATTTTTGACCTGCAAGAGTGTGTCTGAGCCTTGGACGTTATCAGGAAGGCTATTCCAGAGTTTAGGAGCTATAAATGAGAAGGCTCGACCTCCTTTACTCGACTTTGCTATTCTAGGTACCACCAGAAGCCCTGAGTTTTGAGATCTTAAAGAGCGAGTTGGATTGTAGCGAGACAGAAGGTTGGTTAGATAAACAGGAGCTCGATTATTTAAAGCTTTATATGTAAGAAGCAATAGTTTAAATTCAATATGAAACTTAACAGGCAGCCAGTGTAAGGAGGATAAAATTGGGGTGACATGATCATATTTTCTAGACCTGGTAAGAACTCTGGCAGCTGCATTTTGTACTAGCTGAAGTTTGTTAATAGAGGATGCTGGGCAGCCAGCAAACAGAGCATTACTGTAATCCAGACTAAAAGTCATAAGCATGGACTAGCTTTTCTGTGATGAAATACATTTGTCCATCCAAAAATCCATCCATACATCGCTGTATTGTTTGCAAAAAACATGTGAGCTTAAAGCTACATCCATCCATCCATCCATCCATCCATCCCTGTATGGTTTGCAAGAAACATAAATTAGCTTAATCCAAAAATGCATCTCCTATTCAAAAATCCATCCATCCATTTATCACTGTATTGTTTACAAGAAACATAAATTAGCTCAAAGCTAAATCCATCCATCCATCTTTAATGGATCCATGGATCCATCCAAAAATCCATCCTTCCCCATCCATCCATCAAAAAAAATATTTATCCATCCATCCATCGCTGTACAAGAAACATAAATGAGCTTAAAGCTACATCCATCCATCCAAGTATCTATCCATCCGTCTGAAATTACTTTAATGGATCCATTCAAAAGTCCATCCTTCCCCATCCATCCATCAAAAAAAAATATTTATCCATCCATCCATTTATCCATCGCTGTACAAGAAACATAAATGAGCTTAAAACTACATCCATCCATCCAAAAATCCATCCATCCATCCATCGCTGTACAAGAAACATAAATGAGCTTAAAGCTACATCCATCCATCCATCCAAAAATCCATTCATCAATTCAAAAATCCACCCATTCATCCATCCATCCATCACTGTATTGTTTACAAGAAACATAAACAAGCTTAAAGCTACATCCATCCATCCAACTTAAAATCCATCACTCCAAAATCCATACATTGGATCCATCCATCCATCCAAAAATTCTCCTATCCATCCAAAATCCATTTAATGGATTCATCTATAAATCCACCCATTCATCCATCTCCATCCATCCATCCATGCATCCATCCATTGCTGAGCTTAAAGCTACATTTATCCATCCAAAAACCCACCAAACGGAACCATCAAAAAAATCTATCCATCTATCCATAAAGCCATCCATCAAAACAAAATTCAAAATATGAATCAACACACAAAGAACATAAACAGCTCAGCCACCAGCTATTAAATGCAATTCGGTTGAATATATTGTTCAGGTTGTTTCATTTATTACTAAAACTGCTGAAAAATTACCCAATGTTAACAACACCATATCAACATAATAGATAAAGAATATCTTAAAGCAAGCCCTAGAAACCACCCTCAGCATCCTATTACAGACAAAATGTGTCACGCAGATATTCTCAGACAACTATGAATCCAGCTGCTTTACTTTCAGCATCAGATGATCGCTGCATGCTTGTGTTCTTCTCCATTGCACATAAACTGTTAAACGGTGACAGTCGCAGGGGTTAATTCACACATTTCCAGCTAAATTGGCCGGCATCGGTGAAAATGACACTGATTAAATATGAATTGATCGCTGGAAGTATTTAAATGGGGTTTTGCAGCATTTTACAGCTTGACACGCAATTGTCCTCTTTGCAGGCTCAGAACAAATAGAAAAACAGCTGGAAAAAAAAAAGGGGGGGGGGGGGCACGGTAGTTTGATAAATCAGCTGCAAAAACGTTAAAATAAATATTTAAATTAAATTAATATTACACTGAGGAGCCAGCTCATGTTTAAAGGTTTGATGGGCAAGTCAAAATGAAAATAAATAAATAAATAAATAAATAAATAAATAAATAAATAAATAAATAAATAAATAAATAAATAAATAAATAAAATGCAAATTTATAAATGTATTTAATTACATTACATATTACAGAATATCCAAACCACAATACCTATTACCTGAAATTAAATATGAAATTAAATATGAAATAAAATATGATTACATAATGTAGATTTTATATGGAATACACTTGAAAAAAGTCACTTTTTTCATAAAATAATAAAATATTTTATCTACAAAAAAAAGCTACAAATTTGATGGGGAAATCACAATGAAAATGTAAATAAAAGCTAAATATTAATAAATAAATAAAATACAGATTTTTTATGTATTTCGTTTCATTACATATTACATTATTCTAAACCACAATAAATAAACAATTTCCTGAAATAAACTTGAACAGAAAATAAATAAAATACATAATATAGATTTTAATACACTTGGAATTTTTAAAGAAAAAAAATGAAATCTACAATAATAAAAGCTACAAATGTAATGGGGAAATCACAATAGAATGTGCTAACTTACTATCTATGAATGAATAAATAAAAAATAAATAAATAAAAATAATACACATTTTTAAATGTATTCAATTACATTACATATAACAGAAAACACAAACCACAATAAATATATCCTGAAATGACATTTAAATAAATAAAATATGATTACATAATATAAATCATAATATAAATCTACAACAATAAAAGCTACAAATTTAATGGGCAAATCACAATGAAAATGTAAAAAAAGACCCAAAAATAAATAAATACATAAATAAAATACACATTTTTAAATGTATTCAATTACATTGCATGTTACAGAATACCCAAATCACAATAAATATCCCCCCCCCCCCAAAAAAAAGAACATGACTTAAAAAAAGACATATAATTTACATAATTTAGATTTTATATGCAATACACTTGGGAAAATAAACAACACATTTTTTCATAAACTAATAAAAATTTTAATCCACATTAACAAAAGCTACAAATTTGATGGGAAAATTACAATGAAAATAAATAAAATACAAAAATTTCAATGTTTTCAATCACTTTACATATTACAGAATACTCATACCACAACAAATACTTCCTGAACTAAACAATAGGAAATAAATAAAATATGATTGGATTATGTAGCTTTTATATGGAATAACAACTTTTTCTTTAAATAATAAAAATTTAAATCTACAAAACAGACTAGTAATTTAATGGGCAAATTACAATAAAAATATATATTTAAAAAAGCTACAAATAAATAAAGTACACTTGGAAAAAATCACTTCTTCATGAAACAATAAAAATTGAACACAATTTACAAAAATCTACAAAAAAAGCTACAGATTTGATGGGCAAATCACAATGAAAATGTAAATAAGCTAAATCAAAATAAATTGATTAATAAACTTTTAAATGTATTTAATGTATTAATAAACTTTTAAATTATGTATTACATATCACAGAATACCCAATCCACAATAATGTTTCCTGAAATAAACATTAATAGAAAATACATTAAATATGATTGCATAATATAAATTTATATGCAATACACTTGGAAAAGAAAGCTTTTTTTCATGAAATGATAAAAATTTTTATGTACAATAATAAAAGCTACAATTTTGATGGGAAAATCACAATAAAAATTTAAATAAGCTAAATCAAAATAAATAAAATATGTTTAAATATATTTAATTACTTTTACATATTATAGAATATAAAAACTACAATAAATGTTTTCTGAAATAAACGATAATAAGATAGATTTTAGATGCAAAACACTTTGGAAAAAATGAAATAATAAAAACAGAAATCTACAAAAAGAAAGCTATAAATTTAATTAAAGTGTGTGTGTGTGTGTGTGTGTGTGTGTGACAAGTTACAGCTACAAATCTTCATTAATATTCAACTGAAGAAAAAAAAACATTGTAGATGGTTTGGGCTTAAGCAAGTTAACTGGAAGATTTCTGTTTCTGATGAACTGATAATTTATCAGAAAATGTCATCTTTACCCCTTTTCTACATTTAGTTTTTCTTCTCAAAAACCTGTTAATGATGAAGGTGCGAGTAGAAGAAGCTCAGACACATTCTGATTCATAATGACAGAAGTGACTGAATGTGAATAAATAATTTTAATCAACTCCGCGAGTGGGTTAATCTGACTCCCCCGTTGGCAACATCACATGCAGTCAGTCAGCGAGATCCAGAAGAACTGTAGGCAGAGGTAACCCCGCTTCACTCGCTTAACAGAAAGCACTTTGGACATGTCTGTCATCGTTGAAAAGATGAGGCTGAACGCTGATAGTAAACGACTGCTCCAAACTTCTTAAGACAGAACATAGAATCTGTGCCATTATAATGTCAGCCATGCTTTCATGAAGCAGGAATTGTCAATTCATGACCATCTTTCTGAGCCTTGAGTCTGAGTAGGTTGTTTGTGCTTTCAGAGCTGTATAAAAAAATCCATAAATAAGAATCTATGTATAAATTATTTACTTTAATACAGTTTTAGTAAAATATGCTGGGAAACAACAAGTAGTACATCAAATTTATCATTAACCCGCAGGGGTTGAAGACTGCGTATACGCCTTCTCCTGATAACACCGAAAATAACTTATGGTGTGACCATAGAGATAAGAATAATACATCAATTGAATCTGTTAGTAGTCTACTTTTACTTGTGTACACTCACAACAACAACAAAAGTGTGTGCTTTTGCAAAATAAGGAAAATAAACAGTGAAGGCATTCTTACTTTTCTCCCTCCGCCAACTGTTTTTAGAAATGCGCCAGTAAAATGCACTGAAACTCTGCGAAAACAAAACACACAGACATGAGACATATATCTATAGAAAGCTTGTTGAAAACAAACACTGCTTGACAAAGTAAATATTTAAAAAAAAAAAAAAATATATATATATATATATAAGGGGTGTAACGGTTCAAAAAAATCACGGTTCGGTTTGATATGACACAGTGGTGTCACGGTTCAGGATGTTTTCGATACAGCAAAAAAAGAAAAAAGCCAGTGGATTTCTCTGATTAAATTTTTTTATGCATTAAAACTAACATCATAAAAGTATGATCTTGTTTTTTTTTTATTATTGGAACTACACGGTTCCAATTTACTATGACCTTTTATTTGAAGCTGCTTTGACACAATCTACATTGTAAAAGCGCTATACAAATAAAGGTGGATTGAATTGAATGTATTGAATTGTTTTTTTTTCTTTACTTTAAATAGTGTCAGAGCTATACTTCTGGGGTTTCTGCTTAGCACCAAATAAAACAAATCCTCCTTTATACTCAAAACTAAAAAGCTGCTTATAAAAAAATTATGTAATCTTGTAGTAGTTAAACAAATAAAAAGAAAAGAACACTTTAGTTTTTATATGGAACTCATATAAACTCATGTGTGGCCCAGATGTAGAGATGGTGCTCAGTCTGGGTCAGTCTCCATCATCTCATATGCAGGTTGGCTGGCTATGACAAAGTTAGAAATGTATATACAGCAAAACTATTACACATAGAAAGCATAAATGTACTATAATGCTACATGCTTATGGAAATATGACAGCTTGAGCATAAGAAACCTGAATAGAAATTTGAACTTTTAAAACATTAACTCCCAGAAAGAACATTTACTGATAATTTACTTTGTCACTCAATTTACAAAAAGTCAGACCTTACTGTCCTAATAAAATAAATAATAAACAAAGCTTGGTCGTATTTTATTTTGGTAAAAATAAGCATTATCTAGAGGCCTTTGCCTTTCAAATAAGCCACTTCTGATACCTAATGATCCACTAGAAGTCACGTTATTATTTGTTGTTCCTATAACTTGAATAGGCAATAAGACCTTTGTCAGGTAGTGTGTATCCAGATTACTGTATATTTTACAGAAAATATATACATACAATACTATAAATACATAAACAGCAAGATAAATGATGCTGTAAATGTAAATAGAGTATTTTTGGTGTAATTGATTTACAGTAAGTTACTGGCGAACTGCTGCCAGTAAGTTACTGTAGATTCCACAGGAAATTGTTAAGTGTAACCATAACTGAAGAGTAGAGACTGATATCAGGCCAGCAGTAATGACTCTGAAAGCGACTAGAGATGGTGTAATGATGGATGTCTGACTGTTGATCAGCTCGTGGAAAGACAAACATGAGGACTGTTGGGACGATTCTTCAATTAGATGGCCTGACATCTTCTCTCGCTCTGCGTTCAGGCGTAGCATAATGTTTACCCTCATTACACATGGCCTGCTGCGAATCCAAGGTCAGCGCAGCCAAAGACAAACTTCATCTTCAATTCACACTGATGCTAATGTTTCAAAACACTTTGGCTTCATTCCAGAATCTGTGAGCTCCCTATGAAGGCTGCATTTTAGGGCATTAGCTCACTCCAGATAGCAGAATGCTATCAGAATCAACTGTTTAATACAATATGTTTCTTTGGTTCGTTATGCTTTACCTTGCATTGTTAGGTTGAAATGAAAGCTGTTATTTGCGAGAAACAGAACTGTGAGATACAAACTATTAAACGAAAATAATAATAATAAACTTGTAAAAGTTGAGAGGTTTTAAGAATGTAAAGTTGATAAAAATCTAATGATGTGAAATTGTAAAAATGTCAGAACTGTAAGTATCAAAGGCAGAATTTGAGGGTGAGACACACACACACACACACACACACACACACACACACACAGAAAAATAATAATAATAAGAGTCTCGAGACGTTCCAGAAAAATCTAATTATGCAAAATTGTAAAAATGTCAGAATTGCAAAATTGATAGCGATATACCAACAATTCCAAATAAAAAAGGGACAAGTTTGGAAATCAGAAATAAGATATGTAAATTCAGCATTAAAATGAATGAATGAACATGAATGGATGGATGGATAAATGAATGAATAAATAAACAAACGAACGAGTAGAGGATTGATGATCAATTGGATGGATGGATGGATGGATGGATGGGTGGGTGGATGAATGGAAAGATGAATGAGTAACTGAATGAATGAATTTGTGAGTGGGTGAGTGAGTTGGTGGGTGGAAAGATGGATAAATAAATTAATGGATGAATGGATGTGTGGGTGGATGATGGATAAACTAAAGGATGGATGAGTGAATGCATTGATGGATATATGCATGAGTGATTGAATGAATGGATGGATGGAAGACAGATGGATGGGTGTGTGGATGATGAATGGATGGATGAGAAAATGGATGGATGGATATATGCATGAGTAAATGAATTAATGAAGGGATTGATGCATGGATGGATGCATGGATGGATGGATGGATGGATGGATGAATGAATGAATGAATGAATGAATGAATGAATGAATGTGAATGAATGAATGAGTGGGTGGGTGTTTGGGTGGATGGATGGATGGATGGATGGATGGATGGATGAATTATTGAGTGAGTGAGTGAGTGAGTGAGTGAGTGAGTGAGTGAGTGAGTGAGTGGATGGATTGGATGGATTGGATGGATGGATGGATGGATGAGTGAATTATTGGATGGATGGTTGTGTGAGTGGGTGAATGAATGAATGAATGAAAGAGTAGCATTCAGAATTCTGAAAGTTGGGATTTCAAAATATAAACAGGTTTTAACAAATAAATTATCGTATATTTATTATTTTATTTCGTTTGTATTTTTGTCATTATACATTTTCTTATGTATCTAATTGCAACAGTATTAGGAACAAGGTAAAAACTGCAAGTCAGAATAGTTCTTCCGTTTGTTCAGGTAGAAATATTCAGCTGTCAATGTAACTTCCTGATCAGTACCTAATGAGGTTTCATTTCAGTGAAGATGTATAGTAGGCATTAGACAGCAACACAGCTCACGCAGCACTTTCTGTACTTGGAAACCTGAGAAGAGTTTTATGCAGAATATTTGCAAGGTTTACATTAAAGAAGACTGTGACGTGTAAGTCATTACAGCACAGTGCCATCATTCACTTCAGTGTGAGATAGCGCTTATCCTCAGGCATCTGTGCACACAATGATGGAACATCCTCACAGGAGAAATAGATTAACAATTAATTTGCTTTAATAATTAAAACCAATTAAACAGGGAACTGTACATGTCATCGGTTATAGAGTCGGCTGATTTAAAAGCCTGGCCACACACTGGAGATGAGCTACCCTGTTGTAGTTTATATTAGATTAGGCTCTGTTTTTTATTGTTAAATTGTTAAAATTTTAGTTGCTTTTTTGGTGCAGTATTATTTATTTTAGTGCGTCACTAAAACTAAATATAAATGATAAATTTTCATTATTTATTCATTCTTTTTTCTTCGGCTTAGTCCCTTAATTCATCACAGGTCACCACAGTCTAATGAACCGGCCAATTTAGTTAATTCAATTCACCTTTAGCACATGTCCTTGGACTGTGGGGGAAACCGGAGCACCCGGAGGAAACCCATGCCAACGCAGGCGTAACAAAACAAGCCATCGTGATTGTGACAAAACAGTTCTGGCAATGGAGTTCAGGATCCAAATGCAACGTCTTTATCAACAACAGTAGCCAATGGTCATAAGCAGGAGGAAACGGTAACATAAAGGGAAATCCAAAAAAGTAGTCAGGCCACAGCCGAAGAGATCGGTACAGGCAGCTTACAGCATAAACAATACACAAGGCGAGTGTCGGGAAACATGGTAAGTAAAAACAAGACAAGGAAATGCTTTGTAAAGTTACAACAAGACTCAGCAAGGTGTGTGTATGTGTGTGGTGAATATAGGGTCCATGTAATCAGTCCATGATGATTACAAGCTGTGTGTGTGTAATCAGGGGCAATCAGCAACTGGTGTGTGTGTGTGAGGTGCATGGTGGTGTTTGTAGTCCAGTTTAGTGACAGATCCAATAGTATCTGGATGCAGCCTTTATGATACAAACTGTGATTGCATTTCTCAGCGATGCAATGCCAGACACAATGCACATGGAGCTAGGGACGTCACTCTGAGGGGTAGGGTTAGGGGTGGGATAACGTGAGCCCATTACCAAGCATTGCATGCAGCAGAGGTCTGCATTAACCTCTCCAGATTTCTTGCAGCATGGGAATAATTTCTAGTGGTCAGTAACTCTGATGTAATTTGAATGGGAGCAGGCAGGCTAACAATATAGCAATTTAGCGGGAATGGTCAGGTCGAGTAGAAAATTATTACAAGTAGGCAGCGGGTGAACAAAGACTGAACAGAGAGAACGGTCGGGTGCGAAATAAAACCTTGTGGGAGTGTGACTAGAAAATCAGTCCTACGCAGACCTCTAGCCTGCAACTCAGATTGCATCTGCACCAGTTCTGCATCCAGACCCCTCTTGACACGTGTAGTTATCCAGCGATCTGCAAGGATTAGATCACTGGTGATCATGACAGTTATACAATGATTTGCTTAATTGCCTTAACTTGCCTAATTAACCAATTAAGCCTTTAAATGTCACTTTAAGCTGAATACTAGTATCTTGAAAAATATCTAGTCAAATATTATGTACTGTCATCATAGCTAAAATAAATCAGTTATTAGCAGTGGTGTATGGAGTACTAAAAAATCATACTTAAGTAAAAGTACCATTACTTGCCTAAAATGTAGTGTAAGTAAAAGTAGAGTAAAAGTATCTGCTGTAAATATTACTCAAAGTATGAGTAAAAAGTAGCCCTTTTAAAAGTACTCACGAGTGTGAGTAGTGAGTGTTATGCTGTAAAAAGCTGATGCATTTACATGTAATTTGTGGATGTGTGTAAACGTAACATTCTGTAGTGCATTAAGTTATAGCCCAGCTGGCACACAACGTCATAAGACGTTGATATTAAGTTCGTTTTTGACATCAGGTGACCAAAATTCAATGTCTAGCCAGTGTCTAAGGACAATGTTATTTTGATGTCCAATAATGAGGTCAAATGACATTGATATTTGGTCGATTTTAGGTTGTTAGTAAGTGACCAAAATCCAACGTCAAACCAACATCTTACACCAACGTCATATTGATGTCAGATATTGATATTTATTTGTCAGGTATGGCAACCAAAATCCAACATCTGATAGTTGTCATAGCGGTAACGTCCACACAACATCAAGCTGTAGCATCATTAGACATTGATATTTGGTTGATTTTAGGTTGGACGTTAGACATTGACGTAGGCCTGACATTGAGTTCTGGCGTCAAAACAATTTTCATTTCCAAACCAAATGCGACATCCCCACGACATTGGGGTATAGCGTCAATCTGACGTCATATTGACGTCTTTTGACGTCATCATACAGTAAACATCTGTCATCTTCTCATCAGTGACATGCATCTAAACAGTCTCGAGGTCAATGCATGTAAAGATTTCTGACATCTACTTCGACACTTTTAATGCTTCCAAACAGTTTGCTGCATTTATAAATCGCCCATGTCTTGAGGTACAGTAGTTCAGTATGATGCGATTTACCTTCTATGTGCAATTTCATTGGACAGGAATCACAGGACTGATTTTTCTAATCCCCATAAACAAAAAAAAAATAAAGTAGTGACTGCAGGTAGAAGGAAAGTAATGGAGTAAAAGTACTGATACTGCACTAAAAATTGGACTCAAGGGAAAGTAAAAGTACAAATTTTTTAAAACTACTTAGTAAAAAAACAATTCCTGAGAAAAACTACTCAATTACTGTAACTTGAGTATTTGTAATTAGTTACTTTACACCACTGGTTATTAGAAATTATTTATTAAAACTATTTATGTTTATTATTTATGTCTATTATGTTTAGAAATGTCTTGAAAATAATTTAAAGGGCACCTATGGTAAAAAAAAATCTACTTTTTAAGCTGTTTGGACAGACATATGTGCATGTATGGTGTATAGACTGTCATATTGGGGTGATATAAGCACACCCAGTGCTTTTTTTTCAATTTAACAACATAAAAAACAGTGGACCAATTGGAGCGGTTTCAGATCTACCGCAACTTTAAATAGGATTGTGGTCCCCCCGCCCACCAATATTGATTGACAGTCATCATATCCTCAGTTTGTTGATTCACGTTTGCCATTTTCAGCGTGAGTCGAAGCGATATCACTAAAGGAACACGCTAGCTCTTTTTTTAGATGCAAGGCTCATTGGGCTCAACACAAGATCAATATTTTCCACATTATCGCTCTAATCGGAATTATTGGTTGTATCTTTAGGTAGGTTTGCAAACATGTGTACTTCTCATCGAGTCTACCTTATACTTCAGCCGTTTGCATTTCTCGTGATCACAGAAGCTCCCTGTGATCTTAACTAGGTGCTGCTACACCTGACGCTGTGCCATGCGTTTTAGAATTCTAAACATAGGTTTCTATCAGGGTACACACAACAGCACTTCATGTTTCTACCACGCCACAGAGAGTGTCTGGTGTGCCGTGTGCCGTGGCTTTGAGCAACGCATCCCGTGCCTCAGTCAAAGTTAATTCAGTGTGCGTGGTTATTAGTCTCGGTGTACAAGCTCATTACTTGAAACTAGCACACAGTTGGCTGTAAAACTATACAAAGACACAAATGATTTTGTACTCTCTGCTTGGTCTGTGTCCGAGTCGTATATGTTCGACTGATTGCTGATCCTCTCACTCCTGCTCCTTCTCTCAGTCTGCCTGTCTCTGTTGCAAACACAGAGCGGGTGAGCTCATGGCTCCGCCCCCTTGTTACGTTGGGCGGGAAGCCGAAACTAATCTACATGTGAAGCAACACACCCCTAAATCAGCAAACTGTGGACACGCCCCCAACATGACAGTTTTTAACACATTATAATAAAAACATCTGAATTGTGTTTTGAACTGAACCTAAACTGGCACACTCAGAAGAACCATAATATTTATATTAAATCATAAAAATGAGGTAAACTATGTGCCCTTTAAGTTAAACAGAAATTGGGAAAATATACAGGGGGGCTAATAATTCAGGAGAGCTAATAATTTTTTTACCATCCGTGCAACATGGCATAATATTTCCAACATAGAGTGCTCTGTGATCCGTTGATCCTCAGAATCGATTTAGTCGGATAGCATGTGAATTCTCGTCGGGTTTTCTCTGCAGAAACCTTAAGTGTGACAAGAAAAGCGAGGGTAAAACAGATGAGATGAAGCCGGCAAGTATTGGCAGTTCTTTATTGTCCGGCGAGAGGTCGTCTTTAGCCTTACTGACATTTACTTAATGAAAGCAGACACGCCAGAGAGCAGATCTATTTTCCAGCGCTCATGTGTGGAGGAGGTTAGAACACTTGTCTATATCCTGCCACTGTCTTTCTAATAATGGACAGACTTACACTGCTGCAAAATAATAAATCCTAAAAACTTTTCACTGACAGCGTGTGGGGGTTTTGAAGTGTAAAGCTTATTAAAGTCTTGTAGAGCATTTTCTTATCAGTTGCTTTGTTCATGCCCGAGTCATGTAGAGTCATATTAACCCTTTGATGCACAAGCTATAAAAACCCCTCCTAATGCACAACATGGGTCTGAAATGACTTATATTCATTTCCTAGGTTCCTTCTTCTTTGGGCAGTTTTGGTTTTATCTTTTGAAAGCAAATTATTTCAGCATTATTTAATCACTGATCCATAAATTTCATTAAATGAATATTTAATTTGCCAAAAATGTCTGTTTTTTTATGTGTTTGTTTTTAGGTTTTGTATTACTACATCAAGTTTCCAAAATGATCCATCTGTGAAAGAATGAAAAAACGATAAATAAATAAAAGTTATTCAGACAAACACATTTAAGATCTCAAAATATATCTTTCTTGTCATTCTTTCTGTAAAATAAATATGTATATACGTAAAACTATTTTTTTATACAAGTATCAGATAGAAGAAATCAGCCATCTTGAGTTGTGAAAGGTGCCAGGTGAACAGTATTTAGCAGTAAATGTGTTCCTTTTTGCAACATTTATAAAACAGGAAATGTTCTTATATGGGCAATTTCTGACTCTTAGTTTAAAATGGATGTTCAAATACAAAAACTATGCTAAACATAAATATTTGTGTGAGTTCAAAACAAGATATTTTATGAAAACCTGTAATTATAAACAACAAAATGCATTCAATTTAAGGATTCTGCAAAAAAAAAAAAAAAAAAATGTTAGCCATGACTGAAATCACATAGGAAATGAATGCGGGTCATTTTAGACGCATGGTGTGCATTAAAAGGGTAGTGACACAAAAATGATTTTTATTCAACAATACAAGACTCTGTGCTGATGAATAACAAGTTTATTGAAGAATTCCTGAAATACTAAGTTATAAAGTTAAAATCTTGCAAAGATATAGAAAAAATAAACTTGGTTGGGTCACTTTAGACCCATGTTGTGCATAAAAGGGTTAAGAATATACCATATATACAGTACAGTGTTACCAGTGTTACAGTACAGTACACTGGCTCCCAGTTACATTCAGAATAGATTTTAAAGTATTATTACTGGTCTATAAATCACTAAATGGCCTAGGACCTCAATACATTACAGATATGCTCACTGAATACAAACCTAACAGATCACTCAGATCTTTAGGATCAAATAGATTAGAAATCCCAAGAGTTCAGTCAAAGCAGGGTGAATCGGCTTTCAGCTACTACGCCCCTCGCTGCTGGAATCAGCTTCCGGAAATGATCAGATGTGCTCCAACATTAGGCACGTTCAAATCAAGACTGAAAACACATCTGTTCAGCTGTGCCTTTACTGAATGAGCACTGTGCTACGTCCGACAGATCGAACTACTATGTTTTTCTCTTCTTTTTAATTCTTTTATAACACATTTTATCTGCTTTTATTTTATTTTTATTTTTATTTTTACCATTTTTATTATTTGTTTTTATTTCTCTTATACTTGTTTCTTTTATTCCTGTTTATGTAAAGCACTTTGCCATTGTGTATGAAATGTGCTATATAAATAAACTTGCCTTGCCTTGCCTTACTTCTCAATGAACGCTTCATCTTCTGCAATATACAACTGAAGTCAGAATTTATTTTTCAAAAAAATCCCAAATTCTGTTTGAAGATTCAAGAAACCCTGGTTACTTTTTTGAGATTTTAACAGATTTGTTTGTGATGAGCATCAGTTAAGATAATGTCAGCACCTGTTAGCTTTAATTGTGGATATAACTGAATCATTTTGAGCTTTTGTCAGCTAATTTCGTCTTCCAGGTTTAAAATCATTATTGGGTGGGATCAAAATTGTTAATGTATCACTTTCTGCCTGTCCAGGGATAATGTGTCTGTTTCTTGTTGTTCATAGACTGAGATTCTTAAACTATAAAATCATGTGCCCCCTCACATTTTGTGTCGGATTTTATTTATTTTTTGCTTGAGCTAGTGAGCTAAATGACAGTTGTTCTCCCACCTCTTTTTTCCCTGCCCACTCCTCCCTCTGCTCGCAGTTCTCCACGACTTTCATGGAGCATTTTTGGAAAAAATTTGACATGGACTGAAAGAGGGGGGTTTCATGACTCTTTAATATAATTTGGGAAGGTTTTTTTTTCGCAGTATTTCCTATAATATATATATATATATATATATATATATATATATATATATATTCTGTAGAAAGTCTGATTTGTTTTAATTTGACTAAAAGCAGTTTTTAATTTAGCCCCCTTAAGCAATATATAGTTAAATTCAGAATTATTAGCCCCCTGTTTATTTTTTTTTCTCCAATTGATGTTTACCAGAGAGAAGATTTTTTCAACACATTTCTAAACAATAGTTTTGATAACTCATCTCTAATACCTGATTTATTTTATCTTTGCCATGATGACAGTAAATAATATTTCACTAGATATTTTTCAAGACACTTCTTAGGTTAACTAGGCAGGTTAGGGTAATTATGCAAGTTATTGTATAACAATGGTTTGTTCTGTAGACAATTGAAAAAATATATATCTTAAAGGGGCTAATAATTTTGACCTTAACATGTATTTTCAAATAATTAAAAACTGTTTTTATTCTAGCCGAAATAAAACAAATAATCCAACACAATCTCACGGCAATTCGTAACTTTTTGATTTAGTGGCTAATTTGTACAATTTAGTACCTTTGCTTATTCCCCAACAGCGGTTGGGTTTAGGGGTGAGGGTAGGTGCCATGCCTCCTTTTTAAAATCATACAATTTTGTTAGACTGAACTCGTACGAATTAGCCACTAAACGGACAAAACGTAAAATATGTTTTCTTGTGAGATCAGGCTGGACTTTCTCCATTAGAAAAAATAAACATCATTTGGGAATTATTAAAAAAAATATATATATATAATTTTTTTCGATTGTCTACAGAACAGACCATCATTATACAATGATTTGCCTAATTACCCTAACTTGCCTAATTAACCAAATTAACCTATTTATTATCTTAATTCTTTTTTTCTTCTTTCCTTTCTTCCTTTCTTTTTTCTTTTTTCCAAATTAACCTATTTATTCTTTTACTCCTTTTATTTCTTCAATTATTACCATCCTTCTTACTGTTCTTTCTTTCTTTCTTTCTTTCTTTCTTTCTTTCTTTCTTTCTTTCTTTCTTTCTTTCTTCTTTCTTTCTTTCTTTCTTTCTTTTTTTCTTTCTTTCTTTCTTTCTTTCTTTCTTTCTTTCTTTCTTTCTTTCTTTCTTTCTTTCCTTCCTACTTTACATCCTTCCTTTCTTCTTCCTTCCTTCCTTATCCCCTTCCTTCTTTCTATAATCTTAAATTCACTGCCCTAAAAGTGCATGTTCATGGATGATCGACTCCTCAAATTCACATTATTCTGCCAGCGACTGATCAACATTCTGATCACCGCCTGACTGAATTCAAAATGCCAAAAGGAAAATAAATTGCAGGGTGTTCGATTTATCATAGGCAATGAGATAAAGAGGGTAAGTCATCTGAGGTATTTTGCTTTCACTGGTCTTAGTATAAAAGCATGTCCAAAATAAATAGAGCTATATATCCTCTATCGGGAACAGCCTGCGTTGCTATGGATGAAGAAACCCAGGCGATGATAGACAGCCGTGAAAGAGTTTGATAAGGAATTCAAACTCATACTGTAGTTTTCTTGCCGAAACATTCTCTATCCAATTGTTCAAGTTCTGTTATGTGTAAGAAAGAAGAGGATGTTTTTTGAAGCATTATGGGCTGTCATAGATTGACACTGTAAGCACAGATATTTTATGAGGCTTCATGAGAACGCTCTGCTTTTGTTTTGAGCTATTCAGAAACATTTAAAAACATTCAGAAACAGTTTCCTTGTTTTCAGCGTTCTGTTTCGCTACTTGCCTACATATCTAAATACAAATTCTGCCCGTGGTGCAGAGCTTTGTAAGATATCGTGCATATTATATTCGTAAATTCCCTGTTTTCTCAGAAAGTGCTTCTTTCAGATACAGGCCATGCTGGGATGCATTATGCAAAAGAATGTGTATATCCACTCCCCTGTGTGCCGAGACGAGTGACCGCAGGCGCTTTATGAGAAGGGTACCAGAGTTGCATTTGAGTCCCTCCACCACTTCAATATTCAAGAGACTCTGTTAAATAACACGTAGCGCTGCATACATTTCCTCATATTTTCTTGCCCCAGAATACATTTCTCCACAATCTGTTGTCTGCAGATGAGAGATTGATGGACACGCCGAATGGCTTTTCACGGTTGCTGTAGCAATTAGAATGTATGCGGGAGACAGAGCTGATCTGGGAGCAGCGACAGGCTGTCAGGCGTAAGTAAAGCTGTCATTTAGTGGCCTCGGTCCTGCTGGAATGACACTGGCTGGACGGGAGAAAACACAACGCTGTAGAGAGCAAATGCTGATCTGAAATGCGTCTGACTTAGATTTGTTTTTATTATGAAATCTTTTCAAAAAATAATATAGTAACTGTCGTTTTCACACGAATAGCAAGGCAAATGTTAACTAAAAGAGGTCCTGGCTTGACCAGTTGGCGTTTCTGTGTGGAGTTTGCATGTTCTTCTCATGTTGGTGTGGGTTTCCTCCGGGTGCTCCAGTTTCCCCCATAGTCCAAACACATGTGCTATAAGTGAATTGGGTGAACAAAATTGGCCATTGTGTGTGTGTGAATGTGTGTACGGGTGTTTCCCAGTACTGGGTTGGAAGGGCATCCACTGCGTAAAGCATATGCTGGAATAGTTGGTGGTTCATTGCGCTGTGGCAACCTCTGAAATAAGGGACTAAGCTAAAGGAAAACAAATGAATCAGACTCCGACTCTGAATCGTTTTATTGCCAAGTGTGCTAACACACACAAGGAATTTGTTTTGGCTACAGAAGCTTCCAGTGTATATAAAGTGATAAGTGACAACACAAAAATAAATATGTAAAAAGACGATAAACATTAAACAGATGCAGTTAGACAAAAAGCTCTGGATGTTGAATTGCAGTGGTGTAGTCCTTGCTATACTCACGTATACTCAGTATGCCTACTTTTTTCCACGAGCTGTTTGGGTATTACAACTTCTGAGGATCATACCCTCGGTATACTCACTTGTTTTGGTGATTAAACATCCCTAATTTATGTGCATTCGTGTCTCCTTTAACGGTATACCAAATGTTTTTTTAACTCGTATCTTAATTTGTTGCAGTTGGTGCATTTTTGTTTAGCTTGCGCCATTCCCCGCCCCCTGACGACCGCAGCAACTGTGAGAACAATTCGTGAGTTTTTCGAAGATCACAACAAATCAGCTGAATGATGTCTCATTAAAACATTTAAGTAAAATTATAAAACAGCATGGGCGTCACTTTAGCCCTCCTATATTTCCATTCATATATATGTATATATATATAGGCTCATATACATTTAAATACAATCTCCGGGTCTGCTGGGGTCATGATTACCTAAGCATAAATCATTAAATTGGGATTAAAATGAATAAATTTGTTTAAATATTTGTCCTTTTAAAATGAATAGTTCACCCCAAAAAATTTAAATTGTCATCATTTACTCACTTTACTTGTTCCAAACTGGTTTGTCTTTTTTATTCTGTTGAACACAAAGGAAGATATTTCGAAGAAAGCTGGAAACCTGTAACCATTGACTTTTTTGAAAGTCAATAGTTACAGATAACTGATCTTTAGTGTATATATATATATATATATATATATATATATATATATATATATATATATATATATATATATATATATATATATATATATATAAAGCTAATGAATCAAAGAAACATTGACATTCATCGTTTTTTTGCCTACTTTTAAAATTTGGATTGGGTGGTAATAGTACACCACCTTTTTTTAGGACTACACCACTGTTGAATTGTATGTACAGAATGAATGGATATTAACTAAAAGTCTGTAAAACTTTACTATTAACATAGACAAATGTATGTTCTAGAGCACATTTAATACACAATGTTAATTCAAAGTGATTTACATGAACACGAATGCAAGAAGCATAAAATACAAATATAAGACATAAAAATAAAAATAAAAACCAAATAAAAAAATTATTCAAAACAGATTAAAATGTATTAAAACCAGCCCGATTTCACAAGGAAGTTTATCTATTATACGTTTTGTCAGTTCAGTGTCTAATTCATACAAATTCGAATGAGCTTAGTCGTATGTAAATGTACTTTTTTTAAAAGGAGACATAGCACCAAACCCCACCCCTAAACCCAACCGTCATTGGGGATAAGCAAATTGTACTAAATTGTATGAATGAGATGTAATGAATTCATACAAATTAGCCAATAAATCAGGGGTCTCAAATTGCTGGCCCACAGGCCATTTACAGTCCAACAGTGTTGCTAATTTATTAAAAATAAAAAACCTGAAAAATCACATTTACAAAAGTATTCACAGCCTTTGCTCAATACTTTGTTGATGTACCTTTGGCAGCAATTACAGCTTCAAGTCTTTTTGAATATGATGCCACAAGCTTGGCACACCTGTCTTTGGGAATTTTTGTCCATTTCTCTTTGTAGTAACTCTATCAGGAGTACTGTTAACTGTTAAGGTTGGATGGGAAGCGACAGTGTACAGCCGTTTTCAGAATTCAGAGATGTTCAATAGGATTTAGGTCTGGGCTCTAGCTGGGCCACTCAAGGACCTTCACCGAGTTGTTGTAAAGCCACTCCATTAGTATTTTGGTGGTGTTCTCTGGGTCATTGTCCTGCTGGAAGATATACCGTCGCCTCAGTTTGAGATCAAGAGCACTCTGAAGCAAGTTTTCATTCCGAATGTCTCAGTACATTGCTGCATTCATCTTTCCCTCTATCCTGACTAGTCTTCCAGTTCCTGCTGCTGAAAAACATCCCCACAACATGATGCCTCCACCACCATGCTTTACTGTAGGGATGGTATTAGCCTGGCGATGAGCGGTGCCTAGTTGTCTTCAAACGTAACGCCTGGCATTCACTCCTAAGAGTTCAATTTTAGTCTTATCAGACCAGAAAATTTAGTTTCTTATGGTCTGAGAGTCCTTCAGATGCTTTTTGGCAAATTTCAGGCGGGGAGTGGCTTCCGTCTGGCCACTCTTCCATACAGGCCTGATTGGTGGATTGCTACACAGATGGTTGTCCTTCTGTAAGGTTTTCCTCTCTCCACAGAAGAACACTTGAGCTCAGACAGAGTGACCATTTTTTATTGATCACCTCCCTGACCAAGGCCCTTCTCCCCCGATCACTCAGCTTAGATGTCCGGCCAGCTCTAGAAAGAGTCCTGGTGGTTCCAAACTTCTTCCACTTACGGATGATGGAGGCCACTGTGCTCATTGGAACTTTCAGAGCAGCAGAATTTTTTTCTGTAACCTTCCCCAGCCTTGTGCCTCGAGACAACCCTGTCTCGGAGGTCTACAGACAGTTCCTTTGTCTTCATGCTTGGTTTGTGCTTTGACATGCACTGTCAACCCTGGGACCTTATATAGACAGGTGTATGCCTTTTCAAATTATGTCCAATCAACTGAATTTACCACAGGTGAACTCCAATGAAGCTGCTGAAACATCTCAAGAATGATCAGTGGAAACAGAATGTACCTGAGCTCAATTTAGAGCTTCACGGCAAAGGCTGTGAATACTGATGTACATGTAAATTTCAGGTCTTTTATTTTTAATAAATTATTTAAAAAATAGCATTATAGGGTATTGTGTGCAGAATTTTAAGGAAATAAATGAATTTAATCCATTTTGGAATAAGGCTGTAACATAAATGTGGATAAAAATGAAGCGCTATCAATACTTTCCGGATGCACTGTATGTTGTCATGCAGTTTATTTTGTGTTGAGCTTAAGAAGTCACAGTGCTATATCGAGTTCTTCATCCAGCAAATGTTTTGCTTCATTTCAAATTGTCAGTGATCATTTAAATGAATACCACAACAAAACACAATCTGAGATCTGTCATGCTTGCAGCTCAGGTGCAAGGACTTCAGTCCTTCAGATCCCTGTGAGGAGATGTCATCACAGTCTGGGTTTTGAAAGTTTTAATAAAGCTGTTCTCGATTTAACAAGAGCAACAGTCATGAAAAGGCTGTTTTTATTCAAGCATTGCTGCCTCTAGCTGCTTGGTTGGTCTTATAACAACACTCCTGTGGAATTTCTATCGCAAGTAAATTAAATCTTACATTGCTGGATGTGTTTGAACTGTCTGCTCTCCTCACACTCCTTTTAGTCTGACAACACTTCTCTCCTCTTTCATTTTCTGCAGCGTGTGATCAAATTGCTTTTGATGTGACATCATTCTTTCCCAGTGTTATTTACCGGAGTGTCGGCCGGGGTCTCGGCAGACATCCTTACGGTGCTCTCAGCGCAGAGACTCTGGGAAAACGTTTCCTCGATTGATGTTGCGCGTCTCTGACTGTGGTCACACACAGGAGAGACTCCCATTCGGAAATCCCCTCGTGATGGATTGGTCTCAGACTGGAGCCTTTGATTTTGATGCTACAGTAATTTCCTGTTTGAGAGAGAATGATGCAAAGAGAATCTACAATCGTTATTTATCACCACACAAGCATGTGGAATACCCTGTAGGAGAAAATTCTAGTGAATAACACTATAATGGTACAATGTGAAGAGTACACTCGGAGTTGCCTCATGTCTCGCTCAAGGGCATGATGGTGATCGAGCTGAAAGCCTAAACCCTTACAGCATTTACATTTATGAGTTTGGCTGTTGATTTCTGCTCTGCATTCTGCTCTAGGCCTGAGATGAAAGGGATTTATAAATTCTGCTTTTGAATTCTATTAAATTAGAAATGAATTGCAAGTCCTTTGCCAATTAATGTGAAGCACACTACAGTTGAAGGATAGTTTTCCAGTAATTATTCAGCCCCTTTATAGGTGCAATTTCAAAACATCACTTTCGAAAATTTTGTAATGATGTGCTCACCATTGATGTAATGTTAAACCTGCATTGTTGTTTTTACCGTTGTCGAACATTACTAAATATTTCAGTCATTTTTATTGCACAAACATTCTCCAATTATCTTCTTGTGTTCCACAAAAGAAAAGAAAAAAACATTTATTTGTTGGTTTGTAATGTAATGTGGATTTGGTTTGTATTGTAATGTGTACTCTACACCACCAGTGTGCAGCATCTACACACCAGCTATAGGTGGAGGAGAGACAGTGATACAGCCAGTGATTGGGAGGCCATAATGGGTTAGGGCCGATGAAGAGAATTTGGCCTGGCACTGGGGTTACACCCTTACTCTTTACGAGAAGTGCCATTGGATTTTTAATGACCACAGAGAGTCAGGACCTCGGTTTAACATCTCATCCGTAAGACAGTACTCACTGACAGTATACTGTCTCCTTCACTTTACTGGAGCATTAAGAGTCACACAGACTGTATGTTGAGTGCCCTCTGCTGGCCTCAGTAACACCACTTCCAACAGTAGCCTAGTTTTCCCATTTGGTCTCCCATCCAGGTATTGACTAAGCTCAGCCCTGCTTAGCTTCAGTAAATAACCGGTCTTGGGTGATATGGCTGTGCCTGTGTTTTGAATGGATCAGCATTCATTCATATACATGTACAGTTAAAGTCAGAATTATTAGCCCCCCTTTGAATTTTTTTTTCTCTTTTTTACATATTTCCCAAATTATGTTTAACAGAGCAAGGACATTTTCACAGTATGTCTTATAATATTTTTTCTTCTGGAGAAAGTCTTATTTGTTTTATTTGGGCTAGAATAAAAGCAGTTTGCAATTTTTTATGAACCATTTTAAGGTCAAAATTATTAGCCCTTTTAAATAATTTTTTTTCGACTGTCTACAGAACAAACAATCGTTATACAATTACTTGGATAATTATCCCAACCTACCTAGCTAAGCTAATTAACCTAGTTAGTTAAGCCTTTAAATGTCACTTTAGGCTTAGAAGTGTCTTGAAAAATATCTAGTCAAATATTATTTACTGTCATCATGGCAAAGATAAAATAAATCAGTTATTAGACATG
This sequence comes from Danio aesculapii, assembly GCF_903798145.1. Lineage (NCBI taxonomy): Eukaryota > Metazoa > Chordata > Actinopteri > Cypriniformes > Danionidae > Danio > Danio aesculapii. The sequence continues at coordinate 47,603,813 of NC_079442.1, forward strand.
TTTGCATAAAACATATGCCAGAGTAATTGGCAGTTCATTCTGCTGTGGCAACTCCTGATAAATCAGGGACTAAGCCGAAGAAAAGTGGGTGTGTGTATTTTTTTATTCACAAATAAAGAGACCATTTCAGGGTAATTTGTTCAGAATAAGATTTCACTAATTGTTTTGGATGATTTGATGCACTAAAATGAAACATCTTGGTCAATCTGTAAGGTTTTGATGAACAAACTCATAAGATTCAGTTGCTAAGCAATCACATTACACTTGTCATGCTGTGCAGGTATGTCTTCATTGGCTAAATTTAAATGGTTCCTAGAGTGATTCACTCAGTAATTGTATTATTCTGGTCACTAAAAAGAGTTGCTTCATAAGATTCACTGTTTTCAGAAACAGCTTACACTGATCATTCACTGTTGTTTTAAATGACCAATAAGAGCTCACAATACTTGTTTCCCCCTAGAATCAGATGTTTGCTTTATAAAAAGAATCATTTATCATTGTGTTTGGAAATGTCACAACCATTCAATAAATTTTGTGACTTTTAGACTTTTAGAATGGTCTATTTTTGCTCCATTTTGCAAATGAAAATAATTGGAAACAAATTCACAGTACAACCATTGCCTCTTCCAGCCACCAATTAATTAGCTTTTTTATGAATAAATTCACATTTATAATCAGTTGGTCTAGTGAATGACTATAGTCACTTCCTTTGTTCCTAACTTAATTAGCCATAATGACCTTTTTTCTTTTGTTTTTCACTCACTTGATAGGACACTGATTTGTTGCTACCTATTGGGGGTTAGTTTTTAATTTAAAAGTGTAATTTCATTATGCACAAAAAGATCAAATTCATAAGTCCAACTATTCATTTTGGTAACCGTTTAGAATAATGGTCTATTGGTTAATGTTAGTTAATGCGTTTGCTAACAATAAGTATGGATAATCCTGTAAAGGATTTATTAATCAGGGTTCAACATTGTGCTTGTTAACATGAGTTAATGCACAGTGAATTAACATGAGATAACACTACTTAACTTAAATAACATTAACTAATGTTAACGACAGCCTAGGCTCATTTTGAAAACGTACTCCTGTATACATTTATATATACATTTGCCAAATATGTCCCAGGAGATACTTTTTTTTTGTTTTGCAGTTTTTGTTTTTGCAAATCCATCAGAGGCTGCTGTGTATGCGTTTTGAGATCTCAAATTTCATTCACAAGTGCCATTCATGCCTGCCCATCTCACGTAAATCTACCAGAGGTCGCTGTTGATGGACTGACTGACCGATTGACTGACCCACCCTCCTTTTTTCCTAAATCTCATTGATAGTGTCACGGCAAGCCACTGGACAAACTGGTAACAACAAAAAAAAAATGACAGTAAGTGGTCAGCTGGTAAGCGCAACTGCGTCATACCGCCCTGTTGTGTTAGTTTTTTTAAAGACGAAACTCAGCAATACATACCTTTTGGCTACATATTTTGCAATCTCCAGAAATGTATATAGGGGTACATTTTCAGAATGAGCCTGTGTTGGTTAACGAAGATGAATAAATGCAGTAATAAATGTATTACTAATTGTGTGTTCATGTTCGTAAATATATGAACTAACACTGCACTTTATGAAGTGATTCACTAACAAGAACCGCATTTTAAATTAAAATGATGAAATATTTTTTTTAAACTAAAAATAATTTAACTTTTTTGTTATTTTTCAACTCTACTTATTTAAGGTTGCAGTTTGTAATACGGATGCACCGATCCCGATACTTGGATTGGATATCGCATAATTTTGTTGGATCGGGTATCGGCCAGCTGATACTGATCCAAATCCGATCCTGCGTGTGTGCTAGATTCTGTATAATTTATAAGCCAACAAAAGCCATGAAGGTAGCCTATTATAAGGCACTAGAAAGTTGTCGTGTAGGCCTCATATATCCTAAATGTTTTGAAGCCATTCTATTGTTTAATTTGAAGCACAGATGAATCTTCAAGTGCTTAAATTCATGTTCAATTCTGCGATTCCCGCTGCTGCGCCTGTCAATTATTCTCCATTTATTCACAATTCAAACTGCGTGTCGCGTTCATGACAACACGAAAAACTTTCTCCAAGACTATTTGTTCCTGTTTATATAAGTAATCGGTGGAGAAATGCATTTATTTTTGCATTAAATTGGTTCATTTTGACCTGCAACATGGAGTTCATTGCTGTTTCTAACACATGCCCCGCTAAGTAAGATTATTCTTACAATAAGGCCCAATCCCAATTCTATTTTTGTACCCCTACCCCTGAAGGCCTTCAAAATTTACCTCTAAGAGTTGGGACAGCACTACAGCACCTCCACATGTCATCATATGCCATCTCAATCTCATGCTTCATATGAGATTCACACAATCTCGACTGCTGTAGTTATTCTAGTTGTGTTATTTTTTGGTACAGTATTTATCTTCAGGAAATCACTGAAGGCATATATCATGTTGTAGCAGTCCATCTGTTTGCCCAATGATGAAACTAACAGCATGGTCGAAGGTTAAATGCATGTAAGCCTTTTCCAGTGCTTCTGAAAAGAATTGTTATTTATTAGAATTTATTTATATTCGTTTGTTAGCTACAGATTTAATCTGACTTCAATTTAAGTGATCATAAAATTTTGACTGTATTCCTAATTGTAAGAACGAATTACATTCATCATTCATGAATTAATTTAGAGTTTTGATTTATATCTGTTCCCATACTCTTCAGTTATACGTTCATTAGGGACCAAACGCCGCTCAGAGTTCCACGCCCCTTGTTTGCGCATCTTCTCACGGACAGGATGTCGACACTCTGAAATTAGTCAGAGGGTGCAGGATAAACTAGTATTCAAATAGGCCGATTGCAAACTGCTCACTCATCCCTAAAAGAATAGCAAAAATAGCCAAGCCCAATGCAACTTGCTACTTTTAGCAATTAGTTGATTAAAGATCTCCATGCTGTCATGACAACTGCTCCGTACAGTCAAATGTGTCTTAGAATCAATCTAATCATGTCGAATCATAAAGGTAGCGCAGACTCCACTTAATCTACTGGATATAAAGACTTCAGTTGAATTCAGAATGAATCAAAACTTAACATTTTATTTGTCAGGTAAAATTGTATTATGCCAATTACATAATAAAATATTCAGAAAGCCAATTCAGAGATGATACTGTAACAATACAACATCCATTACTCAAAGATAAATCAAAGAGTTAGAGATGCATACCTGAGAAGTACAATGCAGCATAAGTCTCAGAGATGCTGCAACGGGGTGTCTTTCTACAAGATCCCCCCCGACCCATATCACATCTTTACCTTATGTACTCAACTCAAAACAAACAGCCATAAATTCAAGACAGTAGAAGCTTCACAGAGAGCCTTGCCTGGTGAATTTGAGGAGTTAACCATCTCTAAGGAGGGGGAGCATTTGGCAGAGATCTTATCAAAGCCAAAAAACCAAATCAGCATGTCAACATATACAAGTGAAATATTACAGTGACAATAAAACCATTTTACCAATCACACAGAGACATTTAAAATTATACCAAACATGAATATAGTATTACAAGATTAAAACCTTAGACATTTCATGTGAAAATGTGAATGATTTTCTCATATCAGAAGGTAACTTAAGGGTCAAGAAGGGGGCTTGAGGTGAAAGGAGAAGAGTGAACGTTCTCGCATTACCCCCTGGTGTGGTGTAGCTCTGTTTTTCCAGCCTATGTCAACAGTGATTTGAATAGAACAGTCGAACAGCTGATTTCCTGATCTTCTTCTCAGATCAGAAAGCTATTGTTGTAGTGCCTGACCATTCTCGTGGTCTTGTCTCGTGAAATTCCATAAGAGTTATTAGGGTCTGATATTCTGGAGAGATTTAGCCATCTTACAATGTTATCATAACGATCTAATGTGGCAATAAGATCGTAACTGTGCTGAGCATTTACACCGTGGCCATATTCGTCTATGTAAACACCAAAAACAACATTAACATTATAGCAGACACTGTAAAAAGCAATAGAGTTTTCTGACAGGGTATACAGGAGTTATTATTATAGATCACTAAATTTAGCGGTTTTTATTTTAGCGGGGGTTTTTTTAAGCATGACGATAAAACACAAACGCGGTTATGAATGTATTAAAACATGTGCTTGTTTGTTTTAAAAATTCATAATAATGACAAAAAATACTAATTTGTATATCTCCTTACTTCCGGGTTCAGCTGTGGGTGGTGTATTCTGGGAAATTTACCCCTTGGTTTTGAGTCTGGTCCTGAAAAATCTTAATTCGAAGGCGTATCTACCCCTTGCTCTTAGCCCTACACCTTCAAGCTAAAGAGCATTGGGACACCCCTACCCCTTGGCAGGAGCGCACAAAACGAGGGGTAAGGGGAAGGGCTAAGGGGTAGAATTGGGATTGAATAAGTTTCTGTTCTCTCATCCTTTCGACTGAGTTTATTCTTCCGAGGGGAATACTTTCAGTGCTGCGAATAGTTTGTAAAGCCTAGCTCATTATGGTCAAAGTTGATTAAATTAATAAAAGTGAAACTGAGCATGCGCATGAGGATTGTCACTAGCGTAATTTTATTTAACTGAATTAAACTGATTATTAAACTGAATATTTCACTGTAATTTTATTTATATTATTATTTTATTTAACAGACCTGTTTGTCAGTTTGTGCGCTGACGCATATAAGTGGACCTTGTTTTGAACTTCACCTCAAATATTCTTGTTTATTTTGTAGATAACTGACCAACAAAAACTGCACACATAACCAACAAATTATACCAAAGGAAATTAGTTTCAAAAAGATTATTTTTCTGACAAAAGTGTATTTTCAGACATGCTTTCAGTTTCTCCATCTCACTCACGGCAAGTTTAAGCGAGGCCTGATCTCACGAGAAAACGTAAGTATTTCACGTTTTGTTAGTTAAGTGGCTAATTCAGTCGTTCAGAGTTCAGTCGTACGAAATTGTACGATTTTAAAAAGTAGGCGTGGCACCTAACCCCACCCCTAAACCCAACCGTCATTGGGGGATGAGCAAATCGTACTAAATTGTACGAATTAGTTCGTACAAATTTGTACGAATTAGCCACTAAATCAAAAAGTTACAAATTGCCGTGAGATTGTGTTGGATTATTAAGTAAAACTGGCCTCAGACGGTTTAGTTTAGTCTGCGTTAAACCTGCAGGAAAATTTCAGGCTTTGCTAAAAGGCTGATTATTTTACCAATAATTAGGGTAGCCTATTACAGATTTCGAAGAAAAATCTTAATAATAATAAGAAAACATAAGCTGGACCACAACAGATCATATCAATGTTATAATGGATGCTCAAATAATCTAGCCTATCGTTTATAGCAAGCATTATGTTTTTAGTGAGATTGTGTCATCTGTCATATACAGTAGACCTATAGGTGTGTTATTTTTACTAAAGAACATATATTATTTGAGTTTATCACCAGAACTATAGAAATTATTTCATGTTAATAAAAAAAAAAAAAACGGCACAGTATCGGGATCTAGGGGCGTAGCGGACATTTTAAAAGTGGGGGGGAGGGGGGTGGCTGTATGAGATCATACGTTCATATAATTATTAATCACCTGTTTCTAAATGGTCTGTCTCTAAAAGTGAGGGTTTTTTGCTACGCCCCTGACGGGATCGGATCTGTATCGGTCGAAACTTATAATTTTGGTATTGGGATTGGTTCCAAAAAAAATGGTATCGGTGCATGCCTAGTATATAGGAACATAATTCATACAAAGTTATAGTTTGAACAGCTGCCTCAAATATTCACTAATGTTCATTCATTCCTTGTCCTTCGGCTTAGTCCCTTTATTCATCAGGGATAGCATATCTTTTACACAGCCCTTCCAGCTGAAACCCAGTACTGGGAAACATCTATACACACCTATCCACACACATACACTACAGTCAATTTAGTTTTGTTCAATTCACCTATAGCGCATGTCTTTGAACTATTGGGGAAACCGGAGCACCCGGACGAAACCACCATGAGCCACCATGTCGCCCATATTCACTAATGTGTCCCTGCATATTGTAAAGTTAGATTTTGTAAAGCATTGATCATAAATCCATCAGCATTTTACACCAACCACAATGCACACTATCACAAGACTCCGAATCACAGACAAAGCCTCAAATTACAGACAGAATGAGACGCATTAACAGTCTCTTCATGGCCTGACCGACTCACTTTAAGGTCACCCAGAGGAACAAACCCCAGATCAGGGTGAAAATGAAGGGGAGCAGCTGTGGATTTCACAGTAAAGCTTAACCTCGCTCCCAGCACCGGAGTCCAGTATGAGGTGAATCAATCGCTTTTTGCCCTGCCTATGGGCTTCCACATATCCCGCGCTAAGCTCGGGGTTAATGACTTGTGACACGTTTAATTCCCAGAATGCCCGGTGTGACTCTGCCGATCGCTCTTCAGCATGAGGAAAGGACCATCGGTGCTGTGTGGCTTTTGGCTGGCTGTTCAGACATTAGAAACGGGCCGAGTTAGCTCTTTGTCTCAGCCCTCGCATTCGTTCCATCGCTTTGGGATTTCGGAGCGTACAGTAATTCAATTGCATGGTGGAGAGCTGCTGTCACACATTGCTTAATGTGTGGGCGACCAGGCCTACCATATGGATTTGTTTGCTTTAAATGTCAAAGCGCAAGTTTCCTCCAAGGGTGTATTTTGAACAGAGGTACGTTTGTATGGGTTTTGTATTGTTTGCTTATTAGCAAGAAGTGCTTTAGCATTACTTCAATTAGTGATGGGATTATTCTCCATCCACATGCAGAGAGCTATGGTGAAAATCTGGACCCAGATGAACGGATTGAGTTAATTACTGAAGGGGAAAGGGCTTACAGCATGTCAAACTCTATTACATGAGGTTAAAGAGCAGGTTATGAGTGTATGGAATCAATTATATAGGTTAATTGGTGTTATTGTAAAGCTGGCAATATGGCTATTGTGATCATTTGATGTGTTTATTAATAAAGCATGTTAAAGCTATAAATATAATGTCTTCTAATGAAGCTTCTCATTTGTCAGATGTTATTAGGCAGTCTTGTGTAGCAAGCCAGACTACTGTTATCCTATTTAAACTTATTTCTTCTTCTTCTTCTTCTTCTTCTTCTGAGACTAAAAATTAAACTCTATCTCCTCCTAGAGCTTTCGAGCTATGAGCACCAAACTCACACCAGACCTCCGAACTATTCGGACTCGGATTGCTATATCCTATAGACTTTACATTGGACCAAACTTTGTGAGCTCATAACTCTGCATCAGATTGTCGCACAGACTTCTGGCTGGGCTCATTTAACTCAGACTACCAAACTTCCAATAACTGATGACCTTTTAACTTTCTGGCCACGCCCTAGCAACCACTTTTAGACCCTAGAAACCGTCCCATAGACTTCCACTGGAAAAGACTGTCATTGACTTTACATTGGATCAAACATTGTGAGCTCATAACTCTGCATCAGACTGTCCTACAGACTAATGGATGAGCTTATTTAACTCAGTCTAGCCAGCAGCCAATCACTGATGGCCTTTTAACTTTCTAGCCATACCCTAACAACCAGATACTGCACCCTAGCAACTGTCCCATAGACTGCAGCATGACGATATCAATCTGGGCCTCTATAATGGCAGTGTTATAGAGACATGGGGGTTGTTTTTAACTGTTCATACTGGCAAGAAGCTTTAATACATCATCAGTCTAAGCTGTCAATCAACTCCATAGCAACAAAACAGACTAACCTAGTAACGATATGACAGCAGCTATATCTCAGCATCAGAACATCGTAGAGAAGCGGGGGTTGGCTTGTTTGACTCATGCTAGCACACCATAAATTCTGTAGGGTTCAGATGCTAGCAATGACTAGCAACATGCTAATAATGATTAGTTAAGTACTTTAACATGTTAGAAATGCTTACTAAACATTAAGGAAAATCTATAGAACACAGATTTATCTATCTACCTATCAATCTATCTATCATCTATCTATCCATCCATCCATCCATCCATCTGTCTATCAATCAAGCTACTAACATTCTAATTCATACTAGAATCATGCTAATTCTTGTTGGAATCATGCTAGTAACATGCTAATTCATGCTAGAATCATGCTAGAAACATGCTAATTCATGCTAGAATCATGCTAGTAACATGCCAATTCATGCTAGAATCATGCTATTAACATGCTAATTCATGCTAGAATCATGCTAGTAACATGCCAATTCATGCTAGAATCATGCTAGTAACATGCGATTTCTTGCTAGAATCATGCTGATAACATGCTAATTCATGCTGGAATCATGCTAATAACATGCTAATTCATGCTAGAATCATGCAAATAACATGCTTATTCATGCTAGAATCATGCTAGTAACATGCTAATTCATGATAGAATCATGCTAGTAACATGCTAATTCATATTAGAATCATCTTAGTAACATGCTAATTCACAATAGAATCATGCAAATAACATGCTAAGTCATGCTAGAATCATGCTAATAACATGCTAATTCATGCTGAATCATGCTAGTAACATGCTAATTCACAATATAATCATGCTAGTAACATGCTAATTCATGCTAGAACCATGCTAGTAACATGCTAATTCATGCTAGAATCAGGCTAGTAACATGCTAATTCATGCTTTTAACATGCTAATTCATGCTAGAATAATGCTAATAACATGCTAATTCATGCTAGAATCATGTTAGTAACATGCTTATTCATGCTAGAATCATGCTAGTAACATGCTAATTCATGCTAGAATTATGCTAGTAACATGCTAATTTATGCTATAATCATGCTAATAACATGCTTATCTATCTATCTATCTATCTATCTATCTATCTATCTATCTATATATCTATCTATCTATCTATCTATCTATCTATCTATCTATCTATCTATCTATCTATCTATCTATCTATCTATCTATCTATCTATCTATCTATCTATCTATCTATCTATCTATCTATCTATCTATCTATCTATCTATCAACAGGGGTTCGGAAAATGAAACTAAAACGCCTCGTCTTAGACCACAATAATTCATTAGTATGATCTATCTTTTCATACATTTTAAAACTGTTTAAACTAAATAAACTATTACCAACAGGCTCAAGCCAGCCTCAAAGTTTGTCTTGACGAACTTTAATAATCTAGTTTTATTTGTTGTAATTCATTCTAAACCATGCCCCATGTATGACCCACAAAATATAATAATATAGAAGTTAATATAATTAATATAGAAATATTAACTGTAATATTTCAGTTGTTTCTTGTTTACAAATATTTATTTATTTTTTAATTATCGCAGAGTTGACAGTTTTGACACGCAATATAAAACAGATTTACTTCTTAAAAACAAGGCATGTCTAGACACTTTGTATTTTAACAGAATTTATTTTAATTAAAAGTTTTTTTTTTTTAACTCTTTGTTCGATAAACAGTTCCGGTATCATGTCGGGGTCACCCCTTAATTTCTTTGTAAAATCTGGATCCTGTTGAGAACCAATGGCATAACTCTAATGCTAGGTTCACAGCAAATGTGGAGTACCGCATAACTCACTCTAGTTTAATAAAAGAATGTTTTTGACACATTTTTTTATTACTTGAGTTAAATTATCTGAACTTGCACAGTAAATACGTTTGAGGTAATTTAAGCATTTTTTTAACAATTATGACACACATTCTGCTTATTTCTTACCACACTATTTGCCTAATTATTATTGACCTTTATTATTACATGAGGCAAATAATCAATTATTTAGCATTTTGATAGACCTAAATGTTTCTTGGAAAATGACCTTTCATTTGTCAAAATTAAAGCATTTTTTTTTGTGTGATAAACTATTTAGGTATAACGTCAGGGTGACCAATTCATTTCTTTTGTAAAAAGCATAAATCGAATGCGAGGTTCAAATCAAACATGGAGCACCACGTCACTTACGCCAAATCCCAATTCTACCCCTTAGCCCTTCCCCCTACCCCTCGTTTTGCGTGTTCATGTAAAGGGGTAGGGCTGTCTCAATTCTCTTTAGCTTGAAGGAGTAGGGCTAAGGGGAAGGGGTAGATCAGTTACGTTCCTGCATAAAACATGCTTTCTAGCGTGAAAATGTTCTGCACTTCTTATAAAATTCATTTAACAATGGAAGATCAAGTTGCATGTGGTTGCATGCTTTGCTCCACTTAATTATCCAGTGTGTCTATATGTCTGAAATATCCTGAAGCAGCAATACTGTTTTGTACTGTCGCATGAGATTCCCGCTTTTTAAAAGATAAATATATACAACATTAAAGCACATCAGTAACTTATTTAATGCATTTTCCTGTAAGAAAACATTGTAAATAATTGAAACCGTAATAATCAAACACTTGGGAACAACTGTGGTCGGAACCAAAGTTCTCAGGTCTGTGTTCTCTGAACTCCTCAAGCGGTGGACTTCTTCATTCTGATTGCTTGCCACCGAACCGCATCATAGCTCATTACCATAAAGTTGACTTGATTTCAACTCTCCTCACACCGGCGAAGACGCGCCGCGCTGCACCTCGCCGCTTATGGCCGCCGGCTCTCATTGAAAATGAATGACTTCTGGCTACTTTTACACTCTCGCCGCTTTCGGTGTGAACGTACGGTTATTCTAGTTTACTCACAGAATGTTTTTACCGGACACAAAAGTAGATAAGATTGAGGCAAATTAAGCACTTTTGCAGCAAACAAGTCGCATAATCTGCTTCATTCTTAACACACTATTTGTCTAATTAATACGTCCCTCAATTATTATACATAATATACTTTATTACTTAATATTGCGATAGGTTAACCTGTTAGCCAGCACTCACTTTTGGGGATTTACTCCTACCTAACTTTAAAAATTAACAGTTCTTCACTCCAGTAAGCTACAAACACTAATTAGGTATCATTGGAACAAAGACACTTTGGGCTTTACTGTCTTAAAAGGAGGCATTTCATGCTCAAAAATATATTAAAGTTATAAAATATAATATAAATATAATATATATAATAAATATAATATAATATATATATATATATATATATATATATATATATATATTATGTTCCATTCAAACACAGGAAAACATTAATGTAATGTCCTGGAAGAAATTATGCATTGAAAGACAAGTGTTTCATGAGTTTATATCTCAAATTTGATGAAGATAGCATGCAAAATAAGATTTTGGTGTCCTTCTTTCCCTCACCGTCAGAGAATTTTCTCAAAAATGACCTTTCCAAACTGAAACCGTAACGGTTGCGGAGTAATTTGGTCTACATTCACAGTACATGTATGTTTGGAAAGAAGACACTTTGGGCTTCATTATCCATCATCTAGAGTTGATAATGCTTGTGAATTGGGCTTAGAGTTGCTCAAACATCACAGGTTTGAGCATAATTAAAGCACTCTTTTGTATGATAAACTATCTAGGTATCACGTCGAGATCACCACTTCATTTCCTTTGTAAAAGGCATACATCTAATTTCCCCTCACACAACTTTTTTTCACTTGAATGAAATGATCAGAACTTACCCAGTAAATATGATTGAGGTTCACACTTAGCTGATGATTGATTAAGCAAGTTTGGCATGCTGTCCCGGGAGGAAGCGCTGAGCTCAAAAGGTCCTTGAGCCTGGGGCTCCCTACTATTTGCAGGGTGAGAGGGGAGCTCTGAACTCAGGTAGGTCTCGAAAACTCCCCCTTTTTTTTGATAACAGCTGATGACAGAAAATGAATGCTATGAAGAAATATGCTGCTGGATGAGAGTTTGACTGTAGTGCTAAATTTAGATTGATCAATTCACTTATAGTGCATGTTTCTGGAATGTGGGAGGAAACCGGAGAACCGGAGGGAAACCCATGCAAGCACAGGAAGAACATACCAACTTCGCACAGAAATGACAGCCGGCCTGTTTAAGGACTAGAACCGGTGACGTTTTTGCTGTGAGGAAACAGTGTTAATCACTGGGCCACCCTATGAAGGGAAAGGTGGAGGAGTAGGGGTGGAAGGGGGATCCTTCAAGTTGAAGATGACTGTAGTGAGAAACCCTGGCTCTTTATAGTGGGTTAGGAGTCGTCTGATTGGTGGATCATACATAGTTAATGCAGAACCAACCGTGTTCAATCATAATCACATGATCCTCTTAATTAGTTTAGAAATAAACTTCACAAACTAAGCACTTTTGCAGCAAACACATCGTACATTCTGCTTCATTCTCTCCAAACTACTTGCCTATTTATTATTTCCCTCTATTATTACAAATACTTTAATACTTAATTTAGCGATTAGTTAAAGAGTTGGACTGGTGACCAGAAGGTCGTAGGTTCGAGTATACACAGCATGAGATAGATGAAAAGACCTAAAGATTTCTTGGAAAACTACAACATTTTAAACAGTCAAAATTAAAGCGCTGTTTTGTTTGATAAGCTATTTCAGTATCACGTCATGTCGCCACTTCCTTCATAAAATCTGGGTCTTGTTGAGAACCCCTGGCATAACTCTGATAGGTATATATAATTAATAAATAGTGAGCATCTCTGGCCCTCAAACATCTGCAGTTTTCCCTGCACTCCTATACAATATAAAGCCAATGAATCTGATCTGTTCACCGAATCTCTTGTTTTTTTTCTGCATGCAGTTCATCAGTCAGTGAACAGTAGGTGATCGAGCATCTGTCGGTTTCTCTGCTCAATGATGAGGGTTTCTACCGCAGTGAAGGTCAGATGGAGTTTACAGGTGCTGTTGTTCACATTTGCCAAACTATCAGCAAGACTTGTTTTCCTCTCTATAAATGTTTTTTAATATATATTCTAGTAGACATTTGGCTCACAGAACTGACTGCCACTGAACTCAGCAAGGATTTAAGAGCCATGAATACAATGGCTAAAGGCAAAACACCCAACACACAAACACACACACACAATTTTAAAAAAAAAATGCTAAATTGTTTACTTTACACATCCATTTCCAAAAATCTGCTTCATCATTGGTTTGCTAAATTCTGCATGCATTTAACCACAGCATTTTTCTACTGACTTGCAAACAACTAAACACATCCTGGTCTGTGCAAGATGCCGATAAGTAGCTGTGCTGTATCTGCAGCAGCAGAAGCATATCTTCAAATATTCAGACAGCGAAATCCCGCTCGTCTTCTATCCTTTAGTGGTGGTAGACTCATTTTCCTCCGCACTGCAGGTGTCTGGCCATGATACAGGCGTGGGATACAGTGGGAGATAATGCTTATTCTCTTGAACTATTGCAGAGCATTTTGATTGAACTGTCAGATCAAGTTGCTCTTCCAACAAGAAATCTGTCAAGCATGCTTTTTCACCTCATGTTTATTTTCTGCCAAGCCATTTCCTTCAAATGTCATTGTGTCATTGAGTCCACACATCATCCAGCCATCACATCACTGTGTCCCTTCAGCATTTTTCACTAAAATGGTTTGGGAATGTGTCACTTATTACTTGCACGTCAAATGCAATATTTTATTTGGCTTCCCTACAGTATGAAAGGAAAACAAATCAAAGCTCAGAACACTTTGTTTCATTTTAATTTTCTTATGCATGATTCAGATGTAGGGCGACGTGGTGGCTCAGTGGTTAGCATTGTCGCCTCACAGCAAGAAGATCACTGGTTCGAGTCTCGGCCGGGTCAGCTGGCATTTCAATGTGGAGTTGCATGTTCTCCCCATATTGGGTTTGCATGTTCTCCCTGTGTTGGCGTAGGTTTCCTCCGGTTGCTCCGATTTCCCCCACAGTCCAAAGACATGCGGTTTAGGTGAATTAAATAATGTATGTGTGTAAATGAGTGTGTATGGATGTTTCCCAGTACTGGGTTGCAGCTGGAAGGGCATCCACTGAGTTAATATGCTGGATAAGTTGGTGGTTTATTCCTCTGTGGTGACCCCTGATGAATAAGCTGAAGGAAAATGAATGCATTAATGCATGATTTAGATTTTTCAAGGAAAAAATCTGCTCTCAAATGAAATAAATTATGTTAAAAATGTAATCAGATATATCAAGTTAGGGGTGTATTGGTACATGTATTCATCCCGAACCATCACGGTATGGTGGTGAGGTTCAATTCATGCTCTTTCACCGTGAATACAGTCAGTCCAGATGTGGGTCACTGTTAGGCTAAAAAAAATAAACACATCAGTGCAACAACTGAGCAGCCTTTCACAAAGAATACATCTATGCATCTGAAACGTGAGATGCCGTGCTCAGAATTAGTTTTGCCAAGTAGCCGTTGTCATGCCAAATTTTTATACAGAAGTTCAAAATGCCAGTCCCGCCTCTTTTGACTTCTTCTGATTGGTCCACTGCTTTGTAACTGACAGTAAGGAGTGCAGCTGTGGGCAAAAGTTGAAACAGATGATGCAGAAGACATGAGTCTGTACATTGAAAAACAATGGAATATCAGATTCTGTCTCATCTCTTGAGAGTTCTTTCTCTACACACACACATACGCACACACACAAGACTGAACAGTTGTTCACTGCATCAGTTGTTATCAATGGACACAGGGCTAGCATCTTTATAAAATTAGATTTCCGTTTTGAAACTTACTGAATCTTACGCACAACTACAGTTTTTCTGTTGTTTTAGAAG
>NC_079442.1:47623489-47650989 GCF_903798145.1 Danio aesculapii
AAAATAAGAATCAGAATCAGAAAGAGCTTTATTGCCAGGTATGTTCACACATACGAGGAATTTGTTTTCGTGACAGAGCTTCTACAGTGCAACAGGATAACAGAGACAGGACAAAAAACAGATAATAAATATATAAAAAAAAATACAAGTATGTACTGAGTGCAAATATACAGATTGACAAGTGTATGTACAGGTATATTACTATATACATCATTATATGAGCAGCTGTTATGTGCAAATTGGCATGTAAAGTGTGTTGTTAAATAAGTGTATATGTGTATAAAAGTGTATAGCAAGTAGTGATGTTGGTTCCACAATAATTATCATCAAGTGTTCATGAGATGGATTGCCTGAGGGAAGAAACTGTTTCTGTGTCGAGTTGTTCTGGTGCGCAGTGCTCTGTAGCGTCGACCAGAAGGTAAAAATTCAAAGAGGCTGGGTGTGAGGGGTCCAGAGTGATTGTGAAAAGTGTGAAAAGTGCTGCAGGGTTTGGGTGTTCTGTGTTTGTCTAAGTTAAGTAGTCTACCGAAATGTTTATATTCCAAAGTATGAAGCTGATCGGTCAGTTCTTGTCACGTGACTCACGGTTTTCAACTTGGTTCACCTGGAAAATGCGCGTGTGTAGTCAAAAGACGCCGCAATATGTGAACGGCCCCATAAGCAGCTGCGCTTCTCTTCGCATCCAGAAGATACCTTCACTCCCGATCCTGCGCAAAATCCAATTTAGCAAGTTTAGGCTGAGTTGGGCCACTGTGTTTTTGGGTGCCAGTGTCCTCATTGATGATGAGTATTGTTGTTGAATGCTTTCTATTTAAATGCTTAAAGATGCTGGTCAAGTTATAGCAGTCGGAAGTTCTTTAGAAACTGGATATAGCCAGCTTTCACAACAACATTTTTATTTTTATGCTCAATGTCTGTATTTCCATTTGAAGAAGCAACCACTCTTATCAACAACCATTTCAGTTTGAGTTCTCCAGCAATGCTTATTAACAGTGCACGCTTATTAACTGACATTGCAGCAGAAAATGGCATTTAAAAGAAGCATTTTTTTTCTTCTAAAATCTATATTTGTAACGCAAGTAACGCAATTACACTGACTTTAGTAACCGTAACCAAATTACACAAATTTAATATGTACTTTGTTACATTACTGCGTTCCTCAAAATGTATTTAGAACACAGTAACCATACCTGTCAACATTGGGATGTGAAAATAAGGGATATGCCACCACTCCAAAAAAAAAAAAAAAATAAATAATTACTAAGTATGTTCATCTGGTGCTGTTTTATTGTAAATAAACAGTTGAACGGTCAGTAATATGTTTTATTATTATTATTTACAAAAATAAAAAATAAAAATTATACATTAGCAACAAATAAATTAGCAAACAGTTCAGCTTATTAATATTAATAGCTATTAGAAAGAAATAGAATCAACTTATTAAACCTAATTCATATTTTCTTCACTATATAACTTACACATTCTCATTAAAGAGCAACACATTCATCTCATTTAGATTTTTTGTTTGATTACATTAAATAACAGAGGTGTCACTTTAAAACTGCACTCATCTAACATTATAATAAAAGCATTTGATTGCTTTCCTAGCTGTTTATGCTCATTTAGGACAAAATTAGTTGTGTTTGAACAAAAAAAAACACCAAGATCGACATCTTTAGATAATATTATCAGTTATGTGTATATGTCTGTTCAAACCCTTCAAGCACGTACCCCAAACCCGGACTTTCACTCCGCTTCAAATCACATGAACAGAATACTTTTGGGAAGCAGCGTCTCTTTATTGCTGTGGAGCACTTCAGCTGACAGTCACGCAGCACTACAGTATGGGGATGGCCAGCCTGATCTCACGAGAAAACGTAAGTATTTTACGTTTTGACAGTTTAATGGCTAATTCGAGTTCAGTCGTACGAAATGATACGATTTTAAAAAGGAGGCGTGGCACCTAACCCCGCCCCTAAACCCAAGCGTCATTGGAGGATGAGCAAATTGTACGAATTAGATCATACGAATTCGTACGAATTAGCCACTAAAAAAAAGTTACGAATTGCCGTGAGATTGTGTTGGGATGGCATAGGAGGGGCAACGACGTCTGTAATGGAAAGAAAGGGAACCCCGCTGTTTTTATATTAGTCAAAGTGTTTTCATGCCTAAATAAAATGAATGCACAGATCAGACTCACATTTAAGAGTGAGGGGCGTCCCCTGGTGGTTCGGCAGTGTGAGTTGCGTATATTATTGCCACCCTTCATAGAAATATTGAAATTACGGGAGAAATATGGGAAAATACCTTTACAGGATGACAGCGGGATAGAACTGTAAAATATGGGAGAATCCCAGGAAAAACAGGAGGGTTGACAGGTATGAGTAACACGTTACTGACGAACACGTTACAACCAACTCTGATTCCCACCATAGAATAAAATAAGGTAACTGTGGGGATCCATCCCCCTCACTTTTAGAGACAGACCATTTAGAAACAGGTGATTAATAGTTATATGAACATACTGTATGATCTCAAACAGGCGTCCCCCCACTTTTAAAATGTCCGCTACGCCCCTGTCACAAGGTATCTTTATGTTGACACTCAAAGCAGTTTTCTCTGTCTGAGCGAGCTGCCAGCATTTGTAGAGTTCAGACACAAGATATTGTAACACAGATAGTTTAAGCACACAAGATTAATATTACTACCAGAAACACACCAGACGAGTGCTTGAGGACGTTATCAGCGATAACACACCTTGAACTCTGTTTTTGAGCAGCGGCAATGAACGGCCAGGAGCGATAAGTGTGTTTTCACAGGTCTGATAACCTTCCAGCCCACAGGGATCATAATGCAGCTAAATGTAACTCTTCAAATCGCAATTAGTGCAAGACTGATCGGGTCAAGGAACTGAACGTTCCCCATCATATTTTAAAGGAACAGACAGACGGTTCATTTATTATTTGCTCACTTTTGTGTTTTTCAAGGAAAACAATAGTCACAATGTAACTGAGAAATCCTGAAAGATTGCCTTTTATATAACTAAATGAATTTATACACATTTTAAATGTAAATAAAAATATTGCAAACTGTGATGCAAGAAGAAAGTAAAATGAAATGTATCAAAATAGGAGATGTGTTTACTTGATATTGAATACTTTTGCACTTAAAGGTCGCTTACCTTAACATACAAATATGAATATGAAAATATATTTCCAACATGAAAATAATACTATAATAATTTATAGTAAATACTTTAGGGCTTTTGTATAACATATAGTGTAATAAAGTGCATTATACTGTATACTGCAGTATTTACATCTGTTTATCAATGAATTTTACAGCATACTGTATTAACAGTAATAAACTAATAATATATATTGGAGTATACCTTAGTTTGTATTACCGTAAACTGATTATTGTAGTATAATATACCATATAGTTGTAGAAAACATTATTGGGTTCTTTATTTTTCACTTGTTGTTGTGTAACATAGCAACTATTAAATTACCACAAGATTAATTTAAGTACTTTTCTACTGAATTGTACAAAAAGAGTACAGTATTCATTATAAATTACTATAGTGCTTTTTATACACTCTAAAAAGTGATTAGTTACTTAAAGCGAGTAAATCAATTGCCTTAAAAGCAACAAGTTGACTTTGCAAAGATTGTCAAAAGCAGCTTCACATAGAAGATCATAGTAAATTGAAACAGTGTCAGTTCAGTGTGGTTTAATATTCACTACTGAGAGTTCAAACACTGAAGAGCAAATCCATTGATGCGCAGCTCTACAGCAGCGAGGAAAAAACTTGTGTATATATATATATATATATATATATATATATATATATATATATATATATATATATATATATATATATATATATATATAATTTAACATAATCATAACTATGTTTACACCAGTGTTGGGTAAATTACTTTAAAAAAGTAATAGATTACAAATTACTGACTACTACTGGAAAATTGTAATCTGATAACAATGCTAATTACTTCATGTAAAAAGTAATCAGATTACTAATGACTTTCCTTTGAAGTTACTTTTAAAACATATAAAATATACCTATAAAATACAAAAGAAACTGCAGCTCTTTCAGTAATTTAGTATTCACTGAAAATGAATCTTTTCTTTTTTTTTTCTTTTTTTTTTTTGTAAAGGTAACTTGGTAAACAGGTCTGAGTACATACAAAAGGAACAATAACAGTCACTAAATGAAGCAAGTAACTTATATAAGGAGTGACAACAATGCTAGTGATATAATGATAGTAATAATGACAGTAAACAAGCAAGAAAGGACAACAGTAATAATCATTAACAACAACCACTACAATAATAAAAAAAATAATAATAATAAAAATAAATCCCAAGTACTACACCAACTACTACTACAGAGAGTTTCTAATGCTTCAACTATTACTACTGCTACTACAGCCACAACCACTACTACTACTCCTACAATGTGTACTACTACTGAACCTATTACAACAACTACTACCACTGATACTAATATTACATCTACTACTGATACTACTACAGGAATGACTGCTACTACAACATCTACATCAACAACGTCTACTGCTTCTGATACTACAACACAGACAACGACGGAAAATGATTCTTAAATAATCAAGTTGTCCCAAAATAAAAAAAAATTAAATTTGTGTTGTTTCAACTAATTTTAAATAAGTTGTCTGAACAAGCAGCAGAAGTCATTGTTTGAGTGTATAGGTAGTTTTTCATGGACAACTTTATTCTAGTCTAGTTTTACTTTTTAAGTTTTGTTACAAGGTGTCCACACATTGGCAATAAAATAGCAATTAATGCATGGCAATTCTTTCAAATGGCCCATATAAGCTGATGATGTTCCAAAGAAAAAGCCTGAATCAGCCTTCCATAGCAGTTTACTGATGATCAGCAGGGAATAAGCACCAAGACGTCTGACATTTCAGACCCAGAGTCCAAAATCATCTTTAATTTACACCCGCAGCAGTGGCAGGTCTGGCAGGACTGAATGACTGGGCCAGCAGGTGCGAACTGGGCTATCAGATCCAGCACAGACTGATATACAGCACAGCACAAACAACTCTTATCCTGCTTCGCATTCAAAGTCAGCAACATGAAATGTTGATGCTCATTGAAAATGCATACCTCTGCCTAGTTTTTTGGGAAAATTTGTTTCTTCGGGTGTGTTTCATTGCACATTACAGATGACAAATCCACTAGAGGGCGCTGTCTACATTTTGGCGGCTTTGAAATAAATGACTTAGGGTGTGTTTTGTTGCACATTTCACATGACAAATCCACTAGAGGATGCTGTCTACAATTTGGCAGCTCTGAAATAAGTTACTCAGGGTTAGTTTTGTTGTACGTTTCACATGACAAATCTACTAGAGGGCGCTGTCTACAATAATACAAATCTGAAATAAATTATTTAGGGCTAGTTTTGTTGTATGTTTCACATGACAAATCCACTAGAGAGCGCTTTCTACATTTTAGTGGCTCTGAAATAAATTACCTAGGGTTATTGTTGTTGTAAGTTTCAGATGACAAATCCACTAGAGGGCGCTGTCTACATTTTGGCGGCTCTAAAATAAATTACTTGGGCTGTGTTTTGTTGCACGTTTCAGATGACAAATCCACTAGAGGGCGCTTTCTACATTTTAGCGGCTCTGAAATAAATTACTCAGGGTTAGTTTTGTTGTACGTTTTAGATGACAAATCCACTAGAGGGCGCTTTCTACATTTTGGCGGCTCTGAAATAAATTACTCAGGGTTAGTTTTGTTGTACGTTTCAGATGACAAATCCACTAGAGGGCGCTTTTTACATTTTGGCAGCTCTGAAATAATCTACTTAGGGTTATTTTTGTTGTAAGTTTCAGATGACAAATCCACTAGAGGGCGCTTTCTACATTTTGGCGGCTCTAAAATAAATTACTTGGGGTGTGTTTTGTTGCACGTTTCAGATGACAAATCCACTAGAGGGCGCTTTCTACATTTTGGCGGCTCTAAAATAAATTACTTGGGGTGTGTTTTGTTGCACGTTTCAGATGACAAATCCACTAGAGGGCGCTTTCTACATTTTGGCGGCTCTGAAATAAATTACTCAGGGTTAGTTTTGTTGTACGTTTCAGATGACAAATCCGCTAGAGGGCACTTTTTACATTTTGGCAGCTCTGAAATAATCTACTTAGGGTTATTTTTGTTGTAAGTTTCAGATGACAAATCCACTAGAGGGCGCTTTCTACATTTTGGCGGCTTTAAAATAAATTACTTGGGGTGTGTTTTGTTGCACGTTTCAGATGACAAATCCACTAGAGGGCGCTTTCTACATTTTAGCGGCTCTGAAATAAATTACTCAGGGTTAGTTTTGTTGTACGTTTTAGATGACAAATCCACTAGAGGGCGCTTTCTACATTTTGGCGGCTCTGAAATAAATTACTCAGGGTTATTTTTGTTGTGAGTTTCAGATGACAAATCCACTAGAGGGCGCTTTCTACATTTTGGCAGCTCTGAAATAATCTACTTAGGGTTATTTTTGTTGTGAGTTTCAGATGACAAATCCACTAGAGGGTGCTTTCTACATTTTGGCGGCTCTGAAATAAATTATTCAGGGTTAGTTTTTTTGTACTTTTCAGATGACAAATCCACTAGAGGGCGCTTTCTACATTTTGGCGGCTCTAAAATAAATTACTTGGGGTGTGTTTTGTTGCACGTTTCAGATGACAAATCCACTAGAGGGCGCTTTCTACATTTTGGCGGCTCTGAAATAAATTACTCAGGGTTAGTTTTGTTGTACGTTTCAGATGACAAATCCACTAGAGGGCACTTTTTACATTTTGGCAGCTCTGAAATAATCTACTTAGGGTTATTTTTGTTGTAAGTTTCAGATGACAAATCCACTAGAGGGCGCTTTCTACATTTTGGCGGCTCTAAAATAAATTACTTGGGGTGTGTTTTGTTGTACGTTTTAGATGACAAATCCACTAGAGGGCGCTTTCTACATTTTGGCGGCTCTGAAATAAATTACTCAGGGTTAGTATTGTTGTACGTTTCACATGACAAATCCACTAAAGAGCGCTTTCTACATTTTGCCGGCTCTGAAATAAATTACTTAGGGTTAGTTTTGTTATAAGTTTCAGATGACAAATCCACTAGAGGGCGCTGTCTACATTTTGACGGTTCTGAAATAAATTACTTGGGGTGTGTTTTGTTGCACGTTTCAGATGACAAATCCACTAGAGGGCACTTTTTACATTTTGGCAGCTCTGAAATAATCTACTTAGGGTTATTTTTGTTGTGAGTTTCAGATGACAAATCCACTAGAGGGCGCTTTCTACATTTTGGCGGCTCTGAAATAAATTTCTCAGGGTTAGTTTTGTTGTACGTTTCAGATGACAAATCCACTAGAGGGCACTTTTTAAATTTTGGCAGCTCTGAAATAATCTACTTAGGGTTATTTTTGTTGTAAGTTTCAGATGACAAATCCACTAGAGGGCGCTGTCTACATTTTGGTGGCTCTGAAATAAATTACTTGGGGTGTGTTTTGTTGCACATTTCAGATGAAAAATCCACTAGAGGGCACTTTTTACATTTTGGCAGCTCTGAAATAATCTACTTAGGGTTATTTTTGTTGTACGTTTCACATGACAAATCCACTAAAGAGCGCTTTCTACATTTTGCCGGCTCTGAAATAAATTACTTAGGGTTAGTTTTGTTGTACGTTTCACATGACAAATCCACTAAAGAGCGCTTTCTACATTTTGCCGGCTCTGAAATAAATTACTTAGGGTTAGTTTTGTTGTAAGTTTCAGATGACAAATCCACTAGAGGGCGCTGTCTACATTTTGGCGGCTCTGAAATAAATTTCTCAGGGTTAGTTTTGTTGCACGTTTCAGATGACAAATCCACTAGAGGGCACTTTTTACATTTTGGTAGCTCTGAAATAATCTACTTAGGGTTATTTTTGTTGTAAGTTTCAGATGACAAATCCACTAGAGGGCGCTTTCTACATTTTGGCGGCTATAAAATAAATTACTTGGGGTGTGTTTTGTTGCACGTTTCAGATGACAAATCCACTAGAGGGCGCTTTCTACATTTTGGAAGCTCTGAAATGAATTACTTATTTAGGGTTAGTTTTGTTGTTTTACATGGAAGGAAAAAAATGGATCCACTTCAGATGTTGACTACTGTATATCACTTACGGTGTGTTTTGTTGCATGTTTCAGATGACAAATCCACTAGAGAACGCTGTCTACATTAATACAAACCTGAAATATATTACTTGGGGTGTGTTTTGTTGCATATTTCAAATGGTAAATCCACTAGAGGGAGCTTTCTACATTAATACAAACCTGAAATATATTACTTGGGGTGTGTTTTGTTGCATATTTCAAATGGTAAATCCACTAGAGGGAGCTTTCTACATTAATACAAACCTGAAATCTATTACTTAGGGTGTGTTTTGTTGCATGTTTCAGATGGTAAATCCACTAGAGAATCCACTAGATGGTAAATCCACCAGCTGTATACATTTTTGTGAATCTGACATACATTAATAATGTTTTTATTTTATGTGGGTGTTACAACTTTTAACGGTAATTCTAAAGGTTAAAGAGGTAACATTTATGTAGTGATTCATTTTGTGAAAGCTGGTGGCAAAAGTCAATGCAAGCATGAGAACAAGGCAGATTTTCATCGTACATTGTGAACGATGCGTAACGTACAACGTGTTTGCTGCGAATTTCAAGAATTTGCCCCAATCACATCTTTTGCATTTGTTGTGAACCCAGCCATGTTGGCCAATCAGATAGAGAAAAACATTGCTAAACCCTTGCCTAAACCCAACTAATAGTGTTTTCACATGTACAACACCGGTGAGCTACTGAGCAAACTGACCAAACAAAGTTGTCCATATGGATTTGTTTTGTTTTGTTTATTTGATTTTACTAAATTCCGAATTGTACTTTTTGTTGTGTATTTTTTATTTATTGTTTCTTTCTTTCTTTATGAAATCAGGATTTAGGTTTGTTTTGTTTTGTCCTTACCTTTTATTTGTTTGTTTGCTTGCTTTGTTGTTTTTTGATGAATTCAGATTTTTGTTTTGTTACGACCGATCAATAGTCCAAGTCCACATATTGGGCTCTATTTCAACGATCTAGGTGCAAAGTCTAAAGGACATGTCACAAAAGTATTAAGGGTGCATCTAAATCCACTTTTGCTATTTTAAGGATGGAAAAAACACTTTACGCCCCAGTGCATGGTCTAACAGGGTTGTGCTTATTCTCATAATGAGTTCTGGGTGTGTTTTGAGCATCGCGTTATGCTCAAAACAGAACTCATTATGAGAATAAGCACAACCCTGTTAGACCATGCGCCGGGGCGTAAAGTGTATTTAATCATATTATTTAATTTTATCAGAGTCTCATCTCACATTCGCTTTAAGAGTCAATTGCGTTGCTTCATGGCGCATTTGCTATTTACATGCCGTACTTTGTGGAAAAACTGGAGTACTTCACTATAGAAAACAGTTAAACAGACCATCTGCAGCATGAGGATAAAGAATGAGCCTCCTCCATTTAGCCTCTTTACTTTTTTAATTTACTTTATTTTTACTTTACTCCTTTACTTTGGTGAATAAATAAATGGTGGAAACTCACACCACTGAAGACATCCATTATTTGTGTGTTAAGCGCAAAGATTTGTTTCAAAACTATTTTAAATTTAGTTTTACTTTCTAGCAAATGAATAAATAAACAATAATAATAAAAAGTAAAAAAATAAATCCAAACACACATCCTATGCCCCTTATGGTGATGCATAGGACATGTCTCCTAAACCTCACAGGCGGACGAATCTAAACGTGTTTTTATTAAAACAAAAATAAATATGCATATCATAAATAATACTACCAGTGATAATGAGAACATTATACAAATGCAAATTGTGATGAATAAACTGAACAAACCCCCTCAGGTGAAGAAGAAATATTGAGGCAGGGGTTTTTATATTTATGTAGAAAATAATAATTTTTGTAACATTTTAATGCTTTTGTTTTTTCATATGTAAAGATATTTGTGTATTGCTGTACATCCTGTGTGTATAAAGCAATATGTAAGCCTTTTGGACGAGCATAAGTGCATAACTAATGCGCTCTGCGCTTGACTTTTGACCAACTTATAGTTGGTAAATGACACAGTCCTCAAGCAACGCGCCTTCAATGCACCTTAACACACCTCCTTTTTAGACCAGCACACCCATGAGTCCACAAAGTGTTATAAATGGATTTGCTATTAAACAACATGGCACAAAACAGGAAAATTACTCTTGCGCTTATCTAAAAATAGCAACTAATTGCACCAAACACGTCTTGTGCTTTATTGCACCAGGTGTATGATAGGTTCATTATTACCCTTTTGGCCACTTAAATAGACACAAAATATATTATAATATATAAAAAAGGTGTTATTCGTCAGAAAACTTTAATTCCAAATGACAAATTTACACTGGATTTTATATTCCTACAATGCATGTAAACAACCCTGATGTCAAAACCACATAATACTTTTTTTAATATTGACAAAAAAAAACAAATCAAATTGATTACAGGGTAGTGTTTTTTGATGCTAATGTTAAATGTCAATTAAATGTCATTTTAACATCAAATAGGCAGTTGTCATCAAATCAATTAGCATTATTTGATGTGTTTTTGGCATGTTGGGAAACAAATCATAGACATTAAGTTGTTTTGTGGTATTTATTTGGTGTTGGTTTCAAATTTCTTGATAATACGTGCCTGTAAATATCAGTAGTGTGAAAAAAAACACAATTTTCACCATCATACTGCAGCATAATGTTCATTTTAGCAAACGTATGTTTAACATATGTTTCAGTGGTTTCACAGAAATTTAGACTGAAGCATGTATATTCACTGAGTCCTTGTTGGTTGTGTGAATTGTAGCATGCATTAACTTTGTTTGCAGTAACTTGGTTCATGCTTCGCCGAGCATTCATTTTGCATTTGGTTATTTTAAAAGACTGGAAAATGCACCAAGCCAGCGGACCATCAAGTTTAGACAGAAGCAGGATGAATTAGAAGTGACGTTTGTAGCAGAATAATCGCAGTGCATTTGGTGAAAGTTGTTGTTGTTGTTGTTGATGTTATGGAGCAATTGTGACAGCGGCGACAAGCAAAGATGAATGATCTGTTTAGACAGGGCTTTTTTACAGAATGGAGTCATCTGCATGATTGAGGAATGATCAATGGTCTCCCACTTTGTAAAAGATAAATCATCATCTGAGCATTCAGTGTTTGGGTAAGATAAGATAAAATAAAATAAAATAAAATAAAATAAAATAAAATAAAATAAAATAAAATAAAATAAAATAAAATAAAATAAAATAAAATAAAATAAAAATAAATAAATAAATAAATAAATAAATAAATAAATAAATAAAATTAAAGTAAAAAAAAATTAAAAATAAATAAATAAATGAAATAAAATAAAATAAGCAATATTAAATTGGTTTAATATTTATTCAGGGCAGCAGGATGGCTCAGTGGTTAGCACTGTCGCCTCACAGCAAGAAGGTTGCTAGTTTGAGTCCCAGCTCGACCAGTTTTGTATTTCTGTGTGGAGTTTGCATGTTCTCCCCAGCACCATGTTCTTTCTTCAGGGTGCTTCGGTTTTCCCCACAGGCCAAAGACATTTGCTATAGGTGAATTGAATAAACTAATCTGGCTGTAGTGTATGGGTATGTGTAAATTAAATTGTATGTGTATTTCCCAGTACAGGGTTGTGGCTGGAAGGGCATTCGCTGCATAAAACATATGCTGGAATAGTTGGCGGTGCATTCCGCTGTGACGACCTCTGAAATAGAAAATAAACCAAAGGAAAATGAATGAATAATATTCATTCGTTCATTTTCCTTCGGCTTAGTCCCTTATTTATCAGGGGTCACCACAGTGGAATGAACCGCCATAATTAATATATTTTAATTAAAAAAATAATTAATAAATAAATAAAAAACTGAACTGAACTGAAAATAAAGGCAACTATAGTCTTGTTATTCTAAAAATAAAATAATATAACACATGACACATGACTATGTTGTTGTTGTTGTGAAGCTGTTGTTTGGGATTGATGGGTTGTTTTTGTTCAGTAAAATAAAATACAATTTAAAAAATAGTGAGTATAAATAAAAATAAAATAAAATTCAATAGTTGTGAAAGACTTTTATTCACCCCAAAAAATGCCAGTCTCTGTCTATTCTGATATATATGCACATTTATTAAAATAAAATAAATAATAAAAAAACTTAACTGAAAAGTATTAAAGCTAGTCTTAGTCTCCTCTAAACAAAATAGAAACAAATATGACTAGGAATTATTGTAAACCTGAATATCACTGAATGTTGTTATTGTTCTGTAAGAGTTTTTTAGGTTAAAGTAAAATAAATAAAAAACATATATATATATATATATATATATATATATATATATATATATATATATATATATATATATATATATATATATATATATATATATATATTATATTATACAAATAAATTTAAAAGAAATACTATTCAAAGTCAATGCAAACAAAGACTTTTATTGACTTTTAAAATTTTATTCACTGAAGTAAAAAAAGACAACTAGTCTGTCTTCTCCAATTAAAATGTGAATAAATATGACTGAGCATTAATGTAAATCTAAATATCACTAAGGCCTAATACCAATTCTATTTTTGTACCTCTACCCCTTCCCCTACTGCTGTAGTTATTGCTGTTATGTTATTTTTTGGTATTTATCTTCAGGAAATCACTGAAGGCATATATCATGTTATCATTACGATCTAGTGTGGCAATAAGATCATAACTATACTGTGCATTTACACCGTGGCCATATTCATCAATGTAAACACACAAAAAACAACATTAATGTTATACCAGACACTGTAAACAGCTCATTCTCAGCCACTAGACTGAATGAGTGTCATCGAGTGTCAGAATGTTCTGGCACTGCTATACAGGAGTTATTATTAAGGACTATAGATAGCGAAATTTAGCGGTTCTTATTTTGACGTTTTTTTTTTTAAAGCATGACGGTAAAACACAAACGCGGTTATGAATGTATTAAAACATTTGCTTGTTTGTTGTAAAAATTACTTCCATGTGCAGCTTTACTGTCATTGTAGCTGGTGTATTCTGGGAAAATTTTCTTACCCCTTGGTTTCGAGTGTGGTCCTGAAAAATCTCTGTTCGAAGGGGTATCTACCTGTTCCCCTTAGCCCTACGTCTTCAAGCTAAAGACAATTGGGACATCCCTACCCCTCTTTTTGTGCGTTCACGGGTAGGGGTAGAATTGGGATTGGGCCTAAATGTTGTCATTGTTCTGTAAGTGTTTTTAGATTAAAGTTAATTAAATTTTAAAAATTAATTAAATATTCCATTGTAAATAATATTTCAGTTCAAATTCAAAAGACTTTTATTCACTTTTAAACTTTTATTCGTTGTTATTCAAGTAAAAAAGACAACTAGTCTTGGTTGCTTCTAAAAAAAACAGAAATAAATATGACAAGAAGTAAATATAAAAATGACTTTAAAAATGACTTTATTGTTATAAAGTCATTGTTTAAGTTCTATTAAAATAAATAATAATAATAATAATAATAATAATAATAATAATACATTAATCAAATAAATTATATCAAACAAAATAAATATTTCTTCTAAATGAAAAAAAATGACAAGAATTAAATACAAGTATGATTTTATAACCAACAACAACAACAACAACAACAACAACAACAACATCATAGTCATTGTTTGAGTTCAATAATAATAATAATAATAATAATAATAATAATAATAATAATAATAATAATAATAATTATTATTATTATTATTATTATTATTATTATTATTATTATTATTATTATTATAAATAAAAAAATACATTCATTAAATATAAATTAATTAAACAAAATAAAAATTTCATCTAAATAAAATGGAAATAAATATTACAAGTAAATCTAAATATGACTTCATAACAATAACGTAATTTTTAAAGTCATCATTTGAGTTCAATTAAAATAAATAAATAATAATAATTATTATAATAAAAATCTTCTAAATGAAACAAAAATAAATATGACAAGAATTAAATATAAGTATGACTTTATGCTG
Organism: Danio aesculapii; assembly: GCF_903798145.1. Lineage (NCBI taxonomy): Eukaryota > Metazoa > Chordata > Actinopteri > Cypriniformes > Danionidae > Danio > Danio aesculapii. Next base: position 47,637,698 of record NC_079442.1, read on the forward strand.
TTGCTGTTGTTATAAAGTCATTGTTTGAGTTCAATTTAAAAATAATAATAATAATAAATGAATAAAAATGCATTAATCAAATCAATAAAATTAAAACAAAAGTAATATTTCTTCTAAATAAAATGGAAATCAATATGACAAGAAGTAAATATAAATATGACGTTATGCTGTTTTTGATATAAAGCCATTGTTTAAGTTCAATTTAAAAAAATTACTAATTAACTAATTAATTACATTAAGTAAAACGAAAAACAAATATTCCTTCTAAATAATACAAAAATAAATATGACAAGAAGTAAATATAAATATGATTATTATGATATAAATATGACTAAAGTCGTTGTTTGAGTTCAATAAAATAAATAATAATAATAAAAACAATAATTAATAAAATAAAATAAAATAAATATTTCATTTAAATAAGATGGAAATATATATGAGAAGTAAATATTAGACTTTATGCTGTTGTTGTTATGAAGTGATTGTTTGAGTTAAATAAAAAAAATAATAAAATTAATAAATTAAATTAAATAAAAAAATTATTAAATCAAAAATTTTATTGAATTATAAAAAATTATTTAAATTCAATTCTAAAAAATTCAAATCAATTCAAGTCAATTAAATAAGCCTGAAGTAATACAAATAAAGTCTGTGACAGCGGCGACATCTGAAGATGAATGATCTGTTTAGACAGGGCCGTTTTCCAGGCTGGAATCATCTCCATGATTGAGTAATGATCAATGGTCATCCACTTTGTAAAAGATCCATCATTGTCGTTGACGGCCGCTGATGGGAAACTCTCTTACAGATGGCATTTGTGCAATAGAACTGGGAACCTGAAATCAATATCCGCTTTCAGGAGGCACACTGTGTCCTGAGTTATTTGATAACTTTCCAATTAAACACGTTTTTGTAGAGCGTGTAAGTGATTAACTGGTGAGCTCTTCTCTATTTCATGTGTTTATGGGAAAATCTATAGAATATACTCGTGGTCACGTTACACTGAATCCAGCAATGCAGGAGAGAAAACAGCTCATTAGGATGCAAGCATGAAAACAATTGATTCTTTATTTGTCATATTATCATTATTGCCAGTGTGTGTGTGTGTGTGTGTGTGTGTTTGTGTTTGTGTGTGTTATAGTTTAAATGTGGACTTCTTAATAGAAGACTTTTATACTTACAAAGGCTAAACTTCTTGGTGTGGGTTTCCTCTGGGTGCTCTGTTTTCCCCCATAGTCCAAAGATATGTTCTATAGATGAATTGGGTAAACAAAACTGGCCATAGTGCATGAGTGTGTGTGTGAATGTGAGAGTGTATGGGTGTTTCCCTGTTCTGGGTTGCAGCTGGAAGCGCATCTGCTGCGTAACAAATATATAATAGTTGGCGGTTCATTCCGCTGTGGCGGCCCCTGATAAATAAGGGACTAAGCCGAAGGAAAATGAATGAATGAATAATTACAGTGTAGTTAATTTATTTAGGTGTAATTGTTATTTATCTGGGCAAGGCAGTGGCGCAGTAGGTAGTGCTGTCGCCTCACAGCAAGAATGTTGCTGGTTCGAGCCTTGGCTGGGTCAGTTGGCGTTTCTGTGTGGAGTTTGCATGTTCTCCCTGCGTTCGAGTGGGTTTCCTCCAGGTGCTTCGGTTTCCCCCACAGTCCAATGACGTAGTACAGGTGAATTGGGTAGGCTAAATTGTAGTGTATGAGTGTGAATGAGTGTGTATGGATGTTTCCCAGAAATGGGTTGCAGCTGGAAGGGCATCCGCTGCATAAAACATGTGCTCAATCCGTTCATTCCGCTGTGGCGACCCTGGATTAATAAAGGGACTAAGCCGAAAATGAATGAATGAATGTTATTTATCTGTAGCAATTTAAACATCAGATTTGATGGATTCATTCAGAATTTTTCATTTTGTTTTGGTCTTTATTTGATCGCTCATTCATTCTTTCTTTTGTTTGTTCAGTTGTTCATGCATTATTTTGTTCATGCATTCATTTCTTCATTTCTTTATTTGTTTTGTTTGCTCGCTTTAATGAAATGTGAATTTATATATATTTTTTTCTGTTTATTTATTCCTTTGTTTGTTTGTTTGCTTCTTCGTTTTGTTAGTTTCTTTGTTTGTTAATTCTGAATTTATTTGTTTGTTTGTTTGTTTGTTTGTTTGTTTATTTGTTTGTTTGTTTTATTTGCATATTAGGTTTTAATGAATACAGAATTTTGGACAAATGAATGGATGCAATTAAATGTTTATTTAAATTGTTATTTTTAAATGTCATTTAATAAAGCAGTTTACTTAATTTATTTGCTGATTAATCAAACAATAAAATGTCTTGATAAGTCATTTAAAAAGCATTTAAATGCACAATTTAAATAGCTTTTTTTAAAAAAAATAGCTTTTTTTCTCTCTATTTGCCACTTGCTTTTTTTATTCTTATTCTCGAGTCCAAATAAATGCCATTGGACAGTTCACATGTCTATAGCTCATTTTAGCTCTCTGTTATCTCTGTCAAATGTCTTTTTAAAAAGGTATTTAATTGCATTTAAAATGATCTATGCATATACTTTTTAATTGTTTGATTAATCAGCATTAAAATATGAATTAAATAGACAATTATAAAACTGTCTATTTATTTATACATTTAAAAGTTATTTAAAAATGCACTGTTTTATTGCTTTATTAAATGACATTTAAAAGCACAATATAAATACATTTAATTATTTATTTATTTGCTTCAGTTTTTAAATTGCTAATTTGATTCCTCATTTTATTTCTAACTGAGACTCCTTGTCCTCCATAGGTTTTGGAGTTTGTCTTTTTGTTTTGTAAATGTTTTAAACTTTTTTAGAGTTGTTTGTGTTTTTTAAATGTTGTAAAACCCCCCCAAAACTAAAGTGTAGAGATAAAGTTTATTCATATTTGGAAACCCGAATTGTCATACTTTTAATAAAATTAATAGTTAATAAAATAAATTGTTGACTTGCATTCATTATATTTCAATTCCCATTTTACATAGAGCAAACTAAGGCTAAAATTTTCCTTTTTTTGAAGTACATTTTTTTACTTCACTGAATAAAAATCCGATGGGACAATGTGTAGCATGATCGCCTCACAGCAAGAAGGTCACCGGTTCGAGCCCCGGCTGGGTCAGCTGGTATTTCTGTGTGGAGTTTTCATGTTATCCCCATGTTGATGTGGGTTTCCTCCAGGTGCCCCGGTTTCCCCCACAGTCCAAAGACATGCGCTATAAGTGAATTGATTAAACTAAATTGACCATAGTGTATGTGTGTGAATGTAAGAGTGTATGGGTGTTTCCCATTGTTGGGTTGCAGCTAAAAGGGCATCCACTGTGTAAAATATATGCTTGATAAGTTGGCAGTTCATTCCGCTGTGGCAACCCCTGATTAATAAAAGTCCTGACAACAGGGAGAAACAAAAAATATACGTATATGGATACATTGTTGTCACACTTTACAGTACAAAGTAACCTATAGCAAAAAGCATGCCTAATGGAAACCTACCAAGCAGACAATAGTAGATTTTTTTTTCAGAGAAAGTGCGTACATAAAAAGAAAATGCTGAATTTGATCTGTGACAACTACCTTGTCTTCCATCATGAACATTAAATGCACATTCTTATATTCTGAGGATATAGATATAAAATATTTTCATCAAATGGTGGCACATATGAGCAAAGCCAATCACTTTAAGCTCATTTTAGTCTCTATTACAGAGGTCACCACGGCGGAATGAACCGCCAACTATTCCAGCATATGTTTTATACAGTGGATGCCATTCCTGCTGCAACCCAGCACTAGAAAAACACTCATTCACACACACACTCATACACTACAGCCAATTTAGTTTACCCTATTCACCTATATACATCTCTTTGGACTGTGTGGAAAACCGGATCACCCGGAGGAAACCTACACGAACACAGGGAGAACTCCAACTGGCCCAGCCAGGACTCAGACCAGCGACCTTCTTGCTGTCAGGCGATAGTGCCAACCACTGAGCGACCATGCCACCTTTAAGCTCTTATTTGAATATTTTTTGTCATATGTAGAACTATGGGTCATTGAAGCAGTAGAGGTCAACCGGGGTTCCATCCAATCCTATTAATGGTCATCTAACATGCTGGTTTTAAATAGAGAGCTGAAGTACTTTTGTCCATTAGCTATTAAAAACATTTACTTCCCCCTGTGATGTATTGTTTGTTCGATGTCCTTGAAACAGCAGAAGTGTATATACTGGATAAAACACTTCTCCAGCTGCACTGCATCTCTAAAGCAGCAAACAATGTCAAATGATGGAAATATAATTGCAATTAAGTCCACATTTAACCACATGTTGGAACAATTAAGTAACAAACGAGCGCCGTATGCGCCTGCAAATACAATGATCATTTTCATTTTTAGATTGAAGGCAAACAGTCGAAAGAGAACTGCTGTTGATAATAGTGTTTAATACATCATTATTTGTGAACTAAAAAAATCAACTCTCATTAGAAACACCAGTGTGAAGTGTTAACACGATTCAGAAGAACCATTAATGGGATAGTTCGGCCAAAAGAGAATATTTACTCACTGTTTACTCAATTTCAAGTGGTTCCAAACCTTTTCAATTCAATTCAATTCAATTCACCTTTATTTGTATAGCGCTTATACAATGTAGATTGTGTCAAAGCAGCTTCACATAAAAGGTCACAGTAAATAGGAACAGTGTAGTTCAGTTTGTAGTGTTTAAGTTCAGTTCAGTTTAGCTCAGTTTAGTGTGGTTTAATAATCACTACTGAGAGTCCAAACACTGAAGAGCAAATCCAACGATGCGCAGCTCTACAGATCCTGAACCATGCAAGCCAGTGGTGACAGCGGAGAGGGAAAAAAAACTTCACTAAAGGCGGAAGTGAAGAAAAAAAACCTTGAGAGAAACCAGGCTCAGTTGGGCACGACCATTTTAATTTCTCAGCTGGCCAAACGTCTTGTACAGAGCTGCAGTCTCAGTGGCGGAGGCTGGAAGCTGGCCTCAGCAAAGACTCGTCTGTCTCTGGAGCGTCACAGGAATCAGTCTCATGTTCTCCACTTTTCCATGACCATCACAGTAGCTGCTCAGGATTCGGCCTGGTCCAGGATATGGAAACCTTGGGATCATCTCGTCGTTGGTCTTGGATCGAATCAGTGACTCTGCATAGTCTGAGGGCCTCGGGAAGAGTATCCCCAGGTGGAAATGGAGAATAAAGAAAATAATTAGCGTAGCTGATGTTCACAGTGTATATCAACAAGATGCATAACCTGTGTGGAAGCCCCCTAAGTGGTGCACTAAGTGTATGCTTTACTGAACAGATAGGTCTTTAATCTAGTTTTGAATTGGGAGAGTGTGTCTGAGCCTCGGACGTTATCAGGAAGGCTATTCCAGAGTTTAGGAGCTATAAATGAGAAGGCTCGACCTCCTTTACTCGACTTTGCTATTCTAGGTACTACCAGAAGCCCTGTGTTTTGAGACCTTAAAGAGCGACTTTATGAGATGCTTTCTTCTGTTGAGCACAAACAAAAATATTGTGTATAAAGCTGAAGACTTGAATTCTTTGACTTGCATAGTGGGAAAATCAAAAACTATGGAACTCAATAGTTGCAGATGTCCAGCTTTCTTCAGAATATGCTCTTTTGTGTTCAACAAAATAAAGAAACTTTATTAAATATGTGAATAAATTATGACAGAATTGTCTGGTTTGGGTAAACTATTCCTTAAAATTAAGCAAATTGATGAATTTCAATAAAACTATTATACCAAAGTCCCTTTAGGGCAAGTCATTTCACTCTTAAAACGCCTCTCGGGCAGTATGCTCGGGCATTCTGTCTGAATGGGAAATATCAACTTAACTAAAACTGTTAGCCAAGCTATGATTACATTACATTTTTGGAACCACCAATAAAATTAAACAGCAACCGTCTCATAAGTTTCATTTCTAAACATTCAAATCAAACTAAATTGGCTTTTTTTCAGGTTGTCCAAGCTAATGCGCATGCACACTCAAAAGGAATGAGATCACAACACCAACCTTATTTATGGCCATGTTACATATTATCATCCTCTAGATCGGTGTTTCCCAACCCTTTTCCTGGAGGCACACCAACAGTACATATTTTGGATGTCTCCCTTATCTGACTAATTAACTTCAGGAGTTGGAGTCTCTTCTTATGTTCTAATTAGGTGATTCAGGTGTGTTTGATAAGGGAGACATTGAAAATGTGTACTGTTGGTGTACCTTCAGGAACAGGGTTGGGAAACACTGCTCTAGATAATGATCATCTGATCACCCTGCTCCTCTGAAGTAATTCACAACTTGGTCTTAATGGCAAATCTCCTCCAAAAATGACAGCAACTCTTTAAGTAGTTGCCGTCATTTGATGTGCATTTGACAGGACGGTGATTCCTAGTGTTCGTTTCACACAGATTACAAAACAAAAAACTTTAAAGCTTGGCATCTATACCAAAAACAAACCAACTCTGCTTGAAAACAAATGTTCTCTAGCTCTGTCTGACCTCATGAATTCCCGCCTCTGCCATTCAAAAGCAAATCGCATGACGTGAATCACTTGAACGCCCACAAACTTGTAAACAAAGATGTCGCTATCAATTTAGGAGATTTGCTGTCAGGAACAAGTTGAAAATTACTTCAGAAGACCAAAAGCGATCAGACGTGGCATTATTCAGAGGACGATAATGTGTAACAAGTTAGTTATAAAAGTTATGCTAGTAAAATAGTTTGACTGACAGGCAGAGATGTATAGTAACTAAGTAGAACAACTTCACTACTGTACTTACTGTACTACTTTCTTGGAGTATTGTTTTTCTCCTACTTCCACTTCTACTTCAGTACATATTTTCGATGAGTTTAATACTTTTACTCCGATAGATTTTTTATGTGCTGCATTGTTACTTGTTACTAGGGCTGTCAAAATTATTTATTTCGGTTCATTAATAGATCATAACTGGCTATTACGTACTGACGTCATTTATCTCCTATGCGTGATGTCGCAGTAGAATACTATAGCGAAGGAGGCGAGGGCGAGTATATAACGCTTTTACAACTTAAAAGGTAGATAATTGTGCACAATTCAACTGCTTGTGAGATGAGAAGAGTGAGTTTGCTGGACAGTTTTTCATTGACAATGAAGGCGGCACAGCACACGAGCCGCTATTTCACTACTAGGGAGAAATGCTGTAAAGCTCAATCTCTGCCTCTCTCTCTCTCTCTCTCTCTCTCTCTCTCACTTTGGACATTTGACCCGCTGGCGTTTGTGAGATAACTTTTCCTCTCCTCTTGGCTGTTAAAGTGATATTTGTGGATCCTGACACGAGCGTGCCATTATTAACCACGTATTATGCGCATACAGACTGTAACCGCGGCTGTTCTTCCCATCATCGGTGAACAGCGCTTTCATTTCTAAAGCCGATCGCAGCCCTTTCTGTTGAGCAGGTGAAGACAATGACCAATCATAGGGGTGTAAGACCTCGCCTGCCAGCGCTCAAAAAGCAAGCGGGATAATATTTACATTAGTTTATTCGCTATAAATGCTCATGCTGTCTTCTGTGTATGTATTGGAGTCTTGTTTGATACATTCAGAAAGAGTTTTCTTTGAGCAGGTCAAATTAAGGGTACAGTTCATATATCTTACTGCTTGTATTAAAGGACAAAATTGTATTACAAATAATATATAAATATATTTATAGATTTTAATTTAAAAAAAATTATTTTGTTGTGAAGAAAAAATCTAATTATGTATGGAAAGCATCGTCAATGCACCGAGATATCGAATTGAACCGAATCGATGGCATGATAATCGTAACCAAACCGTTAGACCAGTGTAGAATCACACTTCTACTCATTAAAATTATAGACCTTTTTCTTGGCTACTGCATGGAGGGCGCCATAGCGACCAGCATATTCTGGTAGAATGTTTAGAACTTCCATTTACAGCGTTTACAGCTGGTAATTAGCGATCCGAAAATGGGTTTCAATAGCGTTTTGAGTGGATTACAGAGTGTTTTTGTGACACACAAATTTAAAAGGTGTGTGTTAAAGCCGTTATAATCTGTCAGATCTGTGATTCAAGTGCGAGAGAAGATCGTTATCCTAGTTCAAATAAATCGTAAGCCATGTTTCTTTTCGTTCTGCTTAATCACGTGCCCCAAAATAAGATATTTCAAGAGTTCCCACTTAGATATGCTTGGCGTATAAAACAGGTTTGGCATGCTGTCCCGGGAGAGAACCCTGAGCTCGGAGATATTTGAGCCCAAGGCTCCCTCCCGGTCGATAAGCATATCAGGGGATCCGAGATCAGGTAGGTCTCGAGAGCTCCCCCTTTAGAAAAGGGAGGAAAAGGAGGAGATGGGGTGGAAGGGGGATTCTTCCAAACGAAGATAGAACAGTAGGGAGAAAATGATCCATTTATAGTAAACTAGGATCACTCTGATTGGATTATTACTGATTACAGAGGAGTGGCCAGACGTGCTCAATCATATCACGTGCTCCTCTCGAAATTAGTTTATGAAACTTTACTTAAAATTAACAAAACAATATGATGTCTTTTGACTGCTTTCTTTAATAACTACATTACACAATACTTGTACTTTTACTTTCAGTACTTGAGTAGTAAATCTTGAAATAAACTACTTACAATACTTAAGTACAAAAAATGTTGAATACTTTAGTACTTCCACTTAAGTATGGTGTTTAAAGAGCACTACTACTTCTACTCAAGTCACTTTTTGATAGAGCACTTGTACTTTTACCTAAGTCAGGGTCTCTAGTAATTTATACATCTCTGCTGACAGGATCATGTCTGATTGCATCCTCCAAAAACAGCCATAATGTCTTATTACATCCTCTAGATAAAGCCATAGTGTCTGATTGCATCCTGCAGAAACAGCCATAAAGGTTGGTTTTCTCGCTCCCTTCGAACATTGAGAAAAAAAAAGTTACATTTCATGGTGATTCCAAATATGAAATTGAATCGTAAGCTTAGCAAACAGTTTTGGAGAATTTTATGTTTCCTTATTCAAGTTACTGAGACTTTTATTACAGAATGTTGATGACCTTTCAACTGAAACTGAATATTGGGTGGTGAGCAGAGCTTTCTTTTTGGCCATCATTCCCTCTTAGCAAACTAACAGGGGTGCAATGAATGTGTGAGTACAAGTAATTTTTTTTACAATCCTATTTGCTGAAATAATGAAAGAAAAACTTCACAATGGTGTTGTCAAGACTTTCAGTAAAATGAAAAGCAATGTGTGAGACTGAGCACGGCAGCCAGAAGATCATCAAATTTACTGTCCTGCTTATAGACGCAGCGTTACAAACACCTTGCGTAATCTGTCATTCGTATTTTTTTATTTTATTTTTTGTGTAATTTGATGCAAAGATGATTTAATACATAATAACTACATACACTTACTTGCCACTTTATTAGGTACACATTACAAGTACCGGGATGGACCCACTTTTGCCTTCAGAACTGCCTTTATCCTTTGTGGCATAGATTCAACAAGTCACTGGAATTATTCCTCAAAGATTTTGCTCCATATTGACATGATAGCATCACGCAGTTGCTGCAGATTTGTCAGCTGCACATCCATGATGCGAATCTCCCGTTCCACCACATCTCAAAGGTGCTCTATTGGATTGAGCTCTGGTGACTGTGGAGGCCATATGAGTACAGGGAACTCATTGTCATGTTCAAGAAACCAGTCTGAGATGATTCGCGTTTTATGACATGGCGCATTATCATGCTGGAAGTAACCATCAGAGGATAGGTACACTATGGTCATAAGAGGATGGACATGGTCAGCATTATTACTTAGCTAGCCTGTGGTGTTGACATGATGCTCAATTGGTACTAATGGGCCCAAGTGTGGCAAGAAAATATCTCCCACACCATTACACCACCACCAGCCTGAACCATTGATACAAGGCAGGATGGATCCATGCTTTCATGTTGTTGACGGCAAATTCTGACCCTACCATCTGAATGTCACGTGAAAAACCCAGTAGATCAGCAATTTCTGAAATACAACAACCATCCCACGTTCAAAGTCCCTTAAATCACCTTTCTTTCCCCATTTTGATGCTCATTCAGCAGCAGATCGTCTTGGTCATGTCTACATGCCTAATTGCATTGAATTGCTGCCATGTGATTGGCTGATTAGAAATTTGCGTTAACAAACAGTTGGACAGGTGTTCCTAATAAAGTGGCCGGTGAGTGTATAAATCTTCATATGGTTTTTAAAAATCTAAAGATGACTAAATTTTAGATTACTATAGTTGTTGTGTTACCATAGCAACAGCAGATTATTAATTAGGCTAATAAACAGCTAATTAAGTACTTTAAAATCACTAATGTTTACTATACATAAATTACTATAGTATTTTTTTTCATGTAGGAGCCGTATATTGAACCTCACATTTGCCAATGTTAGTGCTTTGGGAAGTCTAAAGTCTAAAAACCTACTTTTACTAGTTTATTTATTTTTTTAATGCCTAGAAGTAAGTTAGTTGCTCTGTTTGTATAAATATGCATCAGATTTCCAGCGGTGAGTTTGAAGTTGTCGTAAGATCAGTCCTTTTTATCGTTTGAAACCTTTGGGGGGTTTTTTAAGCCTAGACCTTCATCTGCTAAGCTCCCGCTAACATCATGCGATCTGCAGTGTAAACAGCCCGAACACACTTGTACAATGACCTCGCAGCCACATCCGCTGTGTGTGCTGAAAGATCTGCCTTCAAAAGCCCTTTCCTGGAGAGATCACAGCCAAACCAGAGTGAAAAGCAGCCTGTAATCCCCATACGCACTGGAGGGACGTCAGGCTCATGCAGGATCTCTGTTCTTTTACAGGGAACGGCAGAAGCAGCTGAAGGAATCGGAGAGTTTGTCTCTGTGGATCATCCAGGTGTTCAACACCATCTGTTCTCAAGATCAGTTTGTGTGTTTTTGGAATATATAAGGGGGGAAATGCATGAAAGACTGATATGTGTCTTATACTGCACTGTAAAAAAAAACGAACCAACGCTGGTGAAAGCAATTTAGTTTAATCAAAAAGCAAACTGAGCATCTCCGCGTGTGCGCAGAGAACCCGGCGCATCTCGAACACCCTGCTCTTCTGCCGGTGCGAGTCCCGGTAGTTAACATGCGCGCCAAAAAAAGCAGGCTACTTGCTTGTCACGCACCGCTCATGCGTAAGTATTTTACGTTTTGTCAGTTTAGTGGCTAATTCGTACGAGTTCAGTCGTACGAAATTGTACGATTTTAAAAAAGGAGGCGTGGCACCTAACCCCACCCTAAACCTAACCGTCATTGGGGTATGAGCAAATCCTATGAAAATGTACGAATTAGATTGTACGAATTAGCCACTAAATCAAAAAGTTACGAATTGCCGTGAAATTGTGTTGGTGTAACAGCCTTTTTTGTTTTGCAAGTCTACAAAACTAAAGTTTAAACAATATGACGGTGATCTTACTAAGCATGCCTCCAGATAGATTTTTTTTGTATGAAGCAAATAGGAGGGATGATGAGTCAGAGAGGTAAAGTGCCCCAGTAGAGCTTTATATCTGGCAACGCCCCTCAAAGCTACTCTTTTTTTTATGTAATAATGTGTAACTTCAGGGTACAATATGGTCCCTTTAGATACCAAAATGAATTAAGTTACCACAGTGACACCTATTTTTGTACACCTATTTCTGACCATTTTGTGTTTTCTTTTAAATCTATAGAGCCCAAACTGAATGCTTAGGGATCTTACCTGTACACCAGTTAAAAAGAGGAAAAAATTGTCTTTAAAAGAGACATATTATTCAAAAATCACTATTATAAATAGTTTAAACACAGTTGTGTGGTAATAGTATGTAAATATAGCCAGCTTCTGATTATAAAAATGTATTAACTGCATTTTTTTTCATAATCACACTTGATGAAAACAGTCTGCAGATACACTTTGATTGACATTCTCCGTATGTACGTGTCATCAGAGGGAGAAAGCCCCACCCTCTAGTGATAATCTCTTCCTCATTAGCATACAAAGCTGACACAACAGCATTTCTAGCTCCGGCCTCTTTCAAAATGAGCACAATCTCATTTGAATTTACAGCGACAGTCACCAAAATGGCACAATTAGGATCAAAGCCTTAAAGGGCACCCCTTTTTTAAGATTTCCTATTAAAATTATTGTTCTTCTGAGTGTGTTCACAGGTTGTTGTTTTAGGGGTGTGTTGCTTCACATGAAAATTAGTTTCGACTTCCCACCCAACTTAACACACCAGATGCGCTGCTCAAAGCCTCGATGGCACATCAGACGCACACATTTGCATGTTATTTAAAATGAAACTATTCAGATGGCGCTCAGTGGCATGGCAGAAATATGAACAGTGTCCTGGGTCGTGGCTGGGCGCCGCTGACAGCCGCCGACTTGCGGCGGTGGTGTATGCACCCTGATAGAAACCTAAGTTTAGAATTCTAAAATGCATGGCGCTGCCTGGCGCTTCTGATGTGTGACCTGCTTAAAGCAAGTTCGTTAATTCCATTTGAGGGACGCGCACATGAAACAACACGCTCCCACTTTCCAGCTGCATCTAGTTAAGATCACAGGGAACTTCTGTGACTGCAGGTAATGCAAACGGCTGAAGTTTAAGGAAGACGCAATGAAAAGTATACATGTTTGCAAACCCACCTAAAGTTACAAACAATAGCGCTGATGAGAGCGATCATGTGGTGAATGTTGATCTTGAGTTGAGCCCAATGAGCCTTTCATCTTAAAATAGAGCTAGGGTGTTTTTTTTGGTGACATCGCTTTGACTCACACGCTGAAAATGGCGGACGTGAAACAACAAACTGAGGATATGGTAATGCATGCCTGTCAATCAATATTAGTGGGCAGGGGGACCGCACTCCTACGTCAAGTTGTGGTCGATCTCAAAACTGGTCCAATTGGTCCACCGTTTTTATGTTGTTAAATTGAAAAAAAAAGGACTGCGTGTGTTTATATCACCCCAATATGACTGTCTATACACTATACCTACACACACGTCTGTCCAAACAGCTTGAAAAGTAGATTTTTCACCATAGGTACCCCTGTAAAGGGTTAGTTCAGAAAGTTGTAAAACATCATGTGTGTGGTATTTTGAGCTGAAACTTAACATACACACTCTAGCGACATCAAGAAACTTATTTTAAAGAGCCCCTATCATACATGAAAAGGGTCATATTTTGATTGCGATTGGTTGACAGTGACAGCTTTCAGC
>NC_079442.1:47655989-47695989 GCF_903798145.1 Danio aesculapii
GACTGGACATGACAGTAACACAGTGATAACATTAAATACGACCAGAGAAGATACTTAAAAGTATTAATTTAGCACATTTGGGCCAAATAATAGGTTTTGTTTCTGTATTAGTGATTGTGATCGCGAATAAATCGTTCTTTTTAATCGGTTGAACTAATTCACCAAATCGAACTGAATCATTTGAAAAGAGATTTGACAAGCTTTGTAGCGGTGTACTGCGTATGGGTGATTTAGTGAACTGAACACAAACAGTACAGTCCATGGCAGCCTGCTGTGATTGAACTAAACTTGAACAACTGCAGCGCGGGTAAACCGAGGGCTTAAATAAGAGGATCTACAAAATGTACGTTTATTTCAGAAGAGAAAATCGTAATGAAATTTAAATCAGCGAATCATTCTTGAGTTGGAAAACGTACTTGTAAGAAACTTTTCAGATCATGGTGGTGTTTTAACTGACTGAAATTATGAATGCTGACTATATATTTTTATTACGTTGATTCCAAACTTGGAAAGATTGACAAAAAATATCCAGTTCGGGTTAAATATCTGAACTTCTCATCACTTTTGTGTGTTTAACCTCAGAAGCAGCCTTGCACACATATTTTACTTAAGGCTGCTATCTTTTGGTTTGTTGTATTTGAATTTAAGGATGGGTAGATGGTAATTGCAGATGGTAGTGTTCTAAAAAAATGTAGCCCATATTTTGTTGAGTTTTTATTATACAATATTTATTCTGATTTATGAATAAATTAATTTATAAATTATGCACCTAACAAATATTCTTATTTACAAAAACAAAAAAACTAATAATGAAACTAATAAAAACTAAACTAAAACTAAGCAATTTCAAAATATAAAAACTAGTAAATCTGCCTCTAAAAGCTAATTAAAACTAACTGAATTTGAAAACAAAAAGTCAAAACGAAATAAAAACTAAAACTAATGAAAAATCCAAAACTATTATAACCTTGCCTCACAGCGGCCTGATTTTTACCACATTTTCAGATTTTACCACATTCTTACCCTGCTATTTACTTGTTTATTTTATGTTTTCTGGAACCATAAACTCCACTCCACATCACAAGTCCACCAACACACGGCGAGCCACTGGACAAACTCGTAACAGCGGAAGAGGCATCCATACAGAAGCGGTCTGCTGGTAATCGCAAAAAGACATGGCGTCATACCACCCCATAGCGTTCGTTTTAAAGTTGAAACTTGAAACTAGCAAAGCATGCCATGGGCAATCCAGGCTCATTCTGAAAACGTACCTCTATATGCATGTCTGGAAAGCAACAAATAAGTCCCAGAGGCGGCATTTTTATTTTATTTTTTTTGCAGTTTTTGTTTTTGCAAATCCACCAGAGGGCACTGTTCTCTCGCGAGTGCCATTCGGGCCTGCTGTTCTTGAGTAAATCCACCTGTCAATTGATTGACTTACTGACCAATTAACTGATCCACCCTCCTCCTTTCCTAAACCCAACCAATAGTGTTTTCAAAAGCACCGATTGACCTACCTACCCCTTCACGTAACCCAACTGGCAGTATTTTAAAAAGCTATGCAAAAACCTGTAATTTACTTGTTTATTTTATTTTTTTGCCTTCTGTTTTTGTCTTACAGACTTTCTGGAACCGTTCTTCATCCTTCTTCCCATTATGATGGTCAATTCCATTGTGCGTCTCAAGTCTGCCGACGTACATGGTGAGCTAACTAGACAAACTGGTAACAGCAGGAAAGCCGTCCATATGGAGGTAAGCAGTCAGCTGGTGAAAGGAATGTAGACATACTGCCCCGTGTAATCCGTTTTAAAGACTGATTACAACCATACGTACCTCTGGCTACATAATTTGCACTCTCCAGAAATGTATATAGGGGTACATTTTCAGAATGAGCCCAAGTTGGCAATTGGTTTGCTTATTTAAAGATCTGATAAAGTATATCTTGTACTTTGAATTCAGCATGCAAGTTTTTCTGGATAACAATATCAAACAAACACATTAGCTAATACTAAGCAAAGCATTACCCAAAACTTTTATGACATAATAGCAACCATCAGAATCATCTTGTGTGTAAATCATGACACTTTAACATTAACAAGACCGTAACGGTTCATCAGATGATCCAGTTACTCACCGTTTATCCACTTTGTGCCTCTCTATGTGCTATTTTTTTATTCTTCCACAGAAGTGTTTTATAGCCTAAACAGTATGGGCCGAGTCTAAAATAGCCCACCTGCTGAAGAAGAAGAGACTCCGCAGGAATCTGGAGCCTTCGTCATCAAATACCAGTTTATCTCTGTCTTTATCCTTGGCCCATTTACCATCGCTTGTAGTTTTATCTTCAACCTCATCCTCGGTTTGGAGAGCAGCGCGTTCAAGACGTGTAGAAAACTTGTGATTTTTCACAATTGCCTGCTGGGCAGATGGAGCTGTAACCCCATGAGGTCGACGTGCAACTTTAAACAACCGAGATGTGAGTAAATGAGGAGATGTGTCAATGTCGTAACCCAGAAAGAGCTTTATTTAAGCGTTATCTGTGGGACATCATGACGAATGTACTAAGATCTTATGAAACACTTCATTAGACGAGAAATGAAGAACGCACAGTTTAAAATAACATGCTAACACCTTGTTTTTATTAGGACAAACCACTTCTGGCGTTTGAATCAGGTTTAAATGTTAGTATATTAGACACAAACAAACAACGAAAAAGATCGTATATGACTCTTTTCATTCAGCTTAGTCCCTTATTTATCTGGGGTCGCCACATTGGAATGAACCACTAACTATTCTGGGATGTGTTTTATGCAACACAGTACTGGGAAACACTTGTACACTCTCACATTCACACACACACATACACTACAGGCTATTTTGTTTACCGAATTCACCTATAGCACATGTGTTTTAACTGTGGGGGAAACCGAAGCACCCAGAGGAAACCCACGCCAATACAGGGAGAACATGAAAACTCATAGGGCTGGGTGATATGGGCAAAAATCATATCTCTGTATTTTTAGGAGGAATGATGGTATGCAATAAATATACCGTCAAAATATAATTCAAACACAGGGGTTTCCCTCCCTCTCTCAACTAATTTTGAGAGCGTCATGTGCTCATGATCAACACGGCTGGCACCTCGTTAGCTCCATAATCTGCTCTATTAGATGATTACGGAAGCATTATAAATAACCAGAGTTTTTTACTACAGTTATCTTCGTCTTGAAGTTCACCCCCCCCCCTCCCCCCTACTTCCCAGTGTGGCCCAGAGGCGGCCTAGCACTGTTGCCTCACAGCAAGAACTCCGCCAGTCCGACCTCCTATCGGGCGGGTTGGTGTTTCTGTGCGGAGTTTCTATGTTCTCCCCGTGTTCGCGTGGGTTTCCCCCCGGGTTCTTCGGTTTCCTCCCACCGTTCAAAAACATACACCATAGACGATCGACTAAACCAAATTATCACAATCTTAGTTTACACTTCTCTTATGGTGTCAAGCAGGGGAGTCCTCGAGACCTACCTGAGCTCGAACTCCCCTCTCGCCCTTCTTTCGGGAGGGAGCCCCGGGCTCGAGGATATTACGAGCTCAGGGCTCTCTCCCGGGACAGCACACCAATTACGATTTATTGATTATCAGCTAAGTGTGAACTCTTGAAATAATTATCATTCTTATACTGTTATTTGTTGAAAGAGTAGCTAACAGTGAGACAGAGAAATAGAAAAAGAAATGTTTGGTAGAGAAATGCGTTTTTTTTTTTTTATTATTTTACTTTTTTTAAAGTTTTAGCAATCGTTTAAACCAGCAACCATTTGTACACAAGGAACACACACAAATCAAATCACGTCTTCAGTTAATGGGCTAAAATAAGTAAATTAATTATGCAGAATAAATAAATAAATAAATAAATAAATAGACTGATTAGAATATAATCGGAATTGAAGTCAATGTGCAATAACAGACCAGAACGCAAAGCTACAGTAAATGTAAAGTAAATAACGTAAATGTAAAGAAGAGACCGTCATGTAACAAATACTGTACTTATAATCAGTGTATATGAGGTGGCTTTAAAACATGAATAAATAAATAAATAAATAAATAAATAAATAAATAAATAAATAAATAAATAAATAATATTAATTTAGTGATTATGTTCCATTTTAAACATTTTCCTGTCATGCGATTTTTGATTATCTACCCCATAAATAACACATCCTCAAACTACCTTTGTTTAACGTTTACAGATTAAATTATGATCTGGGTTTTCATTGGGAATAATGATTTTTGAAGGTTGTAAATAAAACAAATATGTAGTTTTAATGTTAATAATGTTTTACAATAAATTATTTTAGTTTTAATTCAGTTTATTTTGCTCATTGTGAGAAAATAAACAATTTATTTATTTATTTATTTATTTATTTATTTATTATCAATAGTTGGCGGTTCATTCCATTGTGGCAACTCCTGATTATTCAGGAATTAAGCCAAAGGAAAATTAATGAATAAATGAATGCATTATCAATTGAATTGTATTGAAATGAATTTGAGATACTCTTCACTTGTGGTATCCTTTAAGTAAAAAAAAGATACACAGCAAAATCCTCTGAGTAAAATTTACTCAGTTGAGAGAGTATTTTGTCCCCCTTTAAATAAGGGCAAACAAGTTGGTAATAAGTAAAGCTGCTGTTTGTGGAGTTGATTAATAATCTTCTGCTGAGATTTTGAGAGATTCAATGTATTATATCTCAGCTGATTTGATCTAAGGCTGTGACTGAAGTCAGTTTTAGTTTTGTGTTTCTCTTTTGTGTTTCTGTTTATTAACAGCACATGTTCATCATCACTGCTCAAACATTACCTAATTAATTCTTTCATTGTCTCATTACTTGAGTAACTTTAACCCAATTTAGAGAGAGACCAATTACTATCTAAACCATAGGACTCAAACTCAATTCCTGGAGGGCTGCAGCTCTTTATAGTTTTGCTCCAACCCTGATCAAGCACAGTTGATCCAACTAATGAAGGTGTTCATGACTCTTGAACACATGGATTATTTGGATCAGCTTTGTTAAATAGAATAGGAGCAAAACTGTGCAGAGCTGCAGCCCTCCAGGAATTGAATTTGAGAACTATGATCTAAAATGAGTCAATTTTGCTGTTCAGACTATGTATTATATAATGTAAAATCTGACCGTTTTGGTGTCTGAGTACAGTGTAGCTGTTTTTGCAGCCTGTGGCTTTAAATCCATATGAGCTGCTTTTCCCCGCCCACCGCTGTGACATGCGTGTCTACCTATGATGTGTTACGTTAGATAAACAGCAGTCAGTGATAGAGATAGACATGGATGAAGTGCTGAAATAAGGTCACTAGTCAAAAATACCAAGCATGTTTATTTCATGTGTTTGTGGTGGAGTTTATTCAAGCCTTTCTGAAATGATGAGTCACACACAAATACCGTTTGCAGCACACACACACACACAAACACATATGCACATTTACTGACACCATGCAGCTGTGGTGATTATATAGTTTAGGAATTACATGGCAATTTTACTCTCTTTATTACAAACATGCAGTATTAAGTGAAGTTTCATAAACTAATTTCGAGAGGAGCACGTGATATGATTGAGCACGTCTGGCCACTCCTCTGTAATCAGTAATAATCCAATCAGAGTGATCCTAGCTTACTATAAATGGATCATTTTCTCCCTAATGTTTTATCTTCGTTTGGAAGAATCCCCCCTTCCACCCCTTCTTCTCCTTTTCCTCCCTTTTCAAAAAAAGGGGGAGCTCTCTAAACCTACCTGATCTCGGATCTCCTGATATGCTTATCGACCGGGCGGGAGCCCTGGGCTCAAATATCTACGAGCTCAGGGTTCTCTCCCGGGACAGCATGCCAAACCTGCTTTATACGCCAAGCATATCTAAGTGGGAACTCTTGAAGAAAACGTTTTAAACTCATTAAGGAGCAGCTGGTCACAGAGAGTTGTAACATGTGTTTTAATCCCAGTTTCCTTGCAAAATAAATCTGTGGAAATGTGTAAACGTTATTATGGAGACATGGCACCTGTCAATCAATTCAGTGGGTGGGGAAAACCACACTCCTACATCACGTTGGGCCTCAAAGTTACTGGGATTTGAATTGTATTTTAATGTAAAAAAAAAATAAATAAAAAAATTTCCACTCTCGGGGATGCTGAGCAGTGAGGCCAAATCATATCACGTTTCCAATATCAGGCCAATAACTCGCAGCGCGGCACGCAAACCCAGCCCCCAGAATGCTACACGAATCAAACGTCACACAACCCGCTCAGTTCAGCGGGAATCAAGCAGGCAAAGCACACAATCGCATAATCACAAAACGATTTAAATGGAGACAACCTTACCTTTAACATGGTATAATAAAAGATTATTATGCATTATTGAAACATCAAGATGGATGCTGCAAAGAAATATCACTTCATTCAGTCATTCATTTTCTTTTCAGCTTAGTCCCTTTATTAATCTTGGGTCGCCACAGCAGAATGAACCGCCAACTTATCCAGCATATGTTCTATATGTTCTCCTGCTGCAACCCATCACTGGGAAACACCCATACACTCTCATTCACACACACACACACTACGGACAATTTGGCTTACCCAATTCACCTGTTCCACATGTCTTTGGACTGTGGGGGAAACCAGAGCACCCGGAGGAAACCCATGTGAAGACGGGGAGAACATACAAACTCCACACAGAAACGCCAACTGACCCAGCTGAGGCTCAAACCAGTGACCTTGAGGCGAATGTGCTACCCCCCTGCACCACCGAGCAGCCCAGAAATATCACTTATTAAATGAAAACTACTTTAATTATTATTTTATGCAACAGCCTTAAATTTTAAATAGAAACATAAGGGCGATCTTAAGCGAAAGACCCCTAGTCTATAAGGTGTTTTATCTTAAACTGACCAGTAGCTATGATTTTTCTTTGCTTTTTAAAATTTATTTTGTGGCAAATGTACTTCTGGGAAAACTAGTGTAATGACAGCGGCACACCATCTTGCAAACTCCGCCTCTGCTTTCACTCCGCCCCAAAGCCCTAGCTGGCTCGCTTGGGCCCAAGGTATCCAGCAGGCTGAAACAAGGCCGGCCACTGGCCCAGAGAAAGCCCCGCTTAGCCCAATTAGGCCCCAGGAAGTGACTATGGAAATGTGACTGGCACTGGCTCGCTCGTTTAGGCACAACAGTGGAAATGCGGCTATTGTGTTTCTATCAGCCCAATATGACTCTGAGCACACTATACCTACACACAGTTCTGTCCAAACAGCTTCCAAAAGTTGATTTTCAGCATAGGTGCCCTTTAAACATCGACAGATTGATTGTATAACGTCAACAAATGTAAACAAAAAATGGAAATTAACATTAAACAGCAGTGATTGATATTATAACCACCCCCCCCCACACACACACACACATTTTATTAAGATTTCATTTACTAACATTGTTAACAGTAAAAACTGCAGTAGAGTGTGGCAACAAAAAAATCCTTCAATTCCTTTGAGACGTCTCATGCAAATTGTGAAATGCTTTATGACAGGAGAATATTAAGCAGGATGATATTAGATTGTAGAATCTGGCGTTTATCTTTTTGTTAACGTCTACAAAATGGTAAGCTGTTATGCTTTTCCAGGATTTCCTCTTTGATCCATTTATCCTTCTGCCAGAATGCTGCTGTGGCACCAGGTTTCTTCTTAATGAACAAATAGGGAGAAGAAAGTAAACGTCCGGCACGTCGCCATCAGACTCCTGGCGCTGTATGTGAAGGTGCAGGCTGATCCAGCCGCAGATCTGAGATTTGTGCTGGCACCTAAACTGAACCTTCACTCACTTCAAAGACATGCAAAAAGGAGACAAAATGGAAGCGCTGGTGGTTTAATGATTAAGGATGGCCTGTTGCGGCGGGGCGACAGCTGGGGTGTGAGCTGGCAGCAGCTGAGACCATTAAACTTTCATTCCTCACGGATAAAGATGGAGAGATGCCTGCAAAAGGACCAAGGAGAATGAGGGGGAAATGTTGGGAGAGAAGGTGAATGCACAACAAAAAGTAATTTTTCATTGCTGTTTTGATTCCATTTAGGTATTTGGGATAAGTTTACATGACAGTAGCTGCGTCCCAAATAGCACATTATACACTATGCACTTATGCACTATGTACTTATGCACTTACACAATCAACAGCATAGTATATGTATGTAGTGTTGTCCCAAATCGAACACTGTTTTTTACTAAGCGGAAGTTCAAACCGTTAACCTGATGACGTTTGACGGTTGCCAAATCAGTGAAATAAATGACCAAACTACCCAATAATACCTGTCGTTAGTATAACTGCATTCACCATCGGGAGGTGCTATAATCACTCTCGTAGGTGAATTTGGCTTTCACAATCCAAAATAAATAACGTAATCCAACATGTGTGCCCGATAGCTCCACCCCTTCCGCTACGCGAGCAAAACTGCGTGAGTGTGTGAAGTGTCCATCATTCCACACTTCATTTTACCGGTTGAATGAGTGCCTCATCTGGGTAATTAAAGTGCACTTACTATTAGTAAAGTTTTCAGTGTGAATGCACTACTTACACTATTTATACTACAAAATGGTGTAGAATAGTGCATAAGTATGTGATTTGGGATGCACCTAGAGTTTAACATTTTCATGTAAACTTACCTGCCGGTTAATTAGGTACACCTGTCCAACTGCTCATTAACCCAAATTTCTAATCAGCCAATCACATGGCAGCAATGCATTTAGGCATGTAGACATGGTCAAGACGCAATCTCTTGCAGTTCACACTGAGCATCAGAATGGAGAAGAAATGAGATTTCAGTGACTTTGAACGGGGCATTGTTGGTGCCACTATGGCTGGTCTGACTATATCAGAAACTGCTGATCTACTGGGATTTTCATGCACAACCATCTCGAGGGTTTACAGAGAATAGTCTGAAAAAGAGGAAATATCCAGTGAGCGGCAGTGCCTTGTTGATGGCAGAGGTTAGAAGAGAATGGCCAGATAGAAAGGCAACCGTAACTCAAATAACCACTCATTACAACCGAGATATGCAGGAGAGCATCTCTGAACACACAACACATCCAAACTTGAGGCGGATGGGCTACAGCAGCAGAGGACCACACCTGGTGCCACTCCTGTCAGCTAAAAACAGGAAAGTGAGGCTACAAGTCGCACAGGCTGACCAAAATTGGACAATATAAAATTGGAAAAAAACGTTGCCTGGTCTGATGAGTCTCGATATCTGCTGCGACATTCGGATGGTATGGTCAGAATTTGGGGTCACCAACATGAAAGCATGGATCCATCATGCCTTGTATCAACGGTTCAGGCTGCTGGTGGTGTAATGGTGTGGGGGATATTTTCTTGGCACACTTTGGGCCCATCAGTACCAACTGAGCATTGTTTCAACACCACAGCCTACCTGAGTATTGTTGCTGACTATGTCCATCCCTTTATGTCCATAGTGCACCCATCTTCTAATGGCTACTTCCAGCAGGATAACGCGCCATGTCATAATGTGTGAATCATCTCGCACTGATTTCTTGAACATGACAATTAGTTCACTGTACTCAAATGGCCTCGACCAGTCACCAGATCTCAATCCAATAGAGCACCTTTGGGATGTGGTAGAACGGGAGATTCGCATCATGGATGTGCAGCCAATAAATCTGCAGCAACTGCATGATGCTAGCATGGCAATATGGACCAACGTCTCTGTGGAATATTTCCTGTACTTTGTACTACATCTACTGTATGCTATGAAAGATTAAGGTAGTTCTGAAGACAAAAGGGGGTCCAACACGGTACTAGTAAGGTGTACCCAATAAATTGGCCGGTGAGTGTCCATTTAGTAATTTAGCAGACACTTTTGTCCAAAGCGACTTACAATTTAGGAGGCATTCAGCGATCCAACAAGAAGAGGCAATGCACACAAGAAGTGCAAGTTATATGAAGTAATTTGTTTGTGCTCAGAGAAGGCCATTGCCACACATATACAGGTATTTTTTTTATAAACAGAGTTTTCTACACTTTCTTTTTTGAAAAAATGTCTGTCTACATGAAAACACAGTGTCATGCATGTTATGGGCAGGCCAAACCAACAGGTGGCGATAATAACACTTCACATCAAACAGGGAATTAAGTATATTTCATGATTAAATTGCTTTCAAGTCAATCCAAACGTGAGTACAGAGGTAGATTACTGTTGAACACCCCGATTGAACAATGAGGAATACGCAATTTATTTGCCGCAAATGCGCAGAATTGGCCTCATTCACATCTTTCGTGTTTGGTGTGAACCCAGCCGTGTTGGTTAATCAGAGAGGAGAAAACAATGACGCTGACATCATGAGGCTAAAGCTCCAGTTTTAACATCCACATGACCACACTGCCCCCATGAAAACCTTCACTCTGGCCAGAGTTTTCAGAAAGTTGTAGTAAAGTTTCAGTAACCTGACACACCGTGTCACGCAGAAAAAAAAGTGAAGTTTTAAAATACCCGTTCTTGCTTTTTTTTTTTTTCTTGTTATGATTATATGGAGTTTATGATTATTTAGAAAATGCTGGGTTATTTAAACCCAAATTGTGTAAAAAAACATATAAACCTAAACTTTGGGTTAAATTTGGTCCTACAAATTGAATTAAAATAATTAACTGTAGTTGGTTTTGTTCATATTTTCGCCAAAAATTTGGTTCAATTAACCAAACATTTTAAGAGTGAAGATATACAAAAGATATATTTTAGAAGAAATATTTTAGAAGATATAAATCTCAAGTATCCTCTAATTCTGTCTGTGATGATTTGTTTATTATACCATGCTTTAAAAATGCCCCTTTTGTAAATGGAAGTTTTTATGCTAATGAGCTTTTCACACTCCTTTTCACAAGATGGGGCAGAGCCTTTACATCTTGTGCCTCAGTGACTTTATCAATAATAAACAAACATCATGCATGTATTTTAAAGCCTTGTCACGTGCTCAAAAGCATACATGTTTATACATTGTAAAAATCGACATGATCATTGACTTGATAGTTGACTTAAGTCTTGATTAAACCTGTTACTTTTAATAGCGATTAGTTGAATTTGCTTTACAAAGTAAGTAAACCTGTGCTTTTAAATCCATTATAGTTGACTTTACATTAAAAATTGTGTAAACTCGTTGCTTTTAAGCAATTAGTTGACTTAACTTAAAATGCTGAGTAAACTCGTTGCTTTTGAAGCAATTAGTTGACTTTTAAAAAGTGAGTACATCCAATGCTTTTAAAGGGATTTGTTGACTGAAAAAGTGAATAAACCCATTTGTTTAAAGCATTAGTTGACAGTCCTTTAAAAATGTTATTAAAGCCAATAATCGATTAGTTGACTTTACTTTTGAAAATGTGAATAAACCCATTGCTTTTAAAGCTACAAGTTGACTTTATTTAAAAAGTGAGTAATCCATTTGCTTTTAAAGAGTCCCTATTATAGGTTTTTGAGAATGACCTTCCATGTAGTGTGTAACACAGCTCTAAGTGAAGTGAAATATCCAGCTAAGGCTTAAATCTGAAAGTGGACAGTGTTTAAAACTATTGATTCATTTATAAAAGAGTCGACTCCTAGTACTTTAAATGAATTGTCTTGATAACGAGTCTTTAGCCGTTTCGACGTGACGTAGATACGAAACTTAAGCCCCGCCCAGTTGTTGCCCATGAAAACCCGGGAAAATTGAAACCTGCGGCCCTGCCCACTAGCACAGTAGCAGAGAAAAAGAGGCTGGACATATACTGTAACAGACATCGATTGAATGAAGTCACGCTGTGCTCAGCTGGATATTACTGGAAGTGTGAGATGATAACTGTGAAGAGTCAGTGGTTGAGGTTTATCTTTGCAAAGATACCTCAGCATTATAGCCCAGCCTTGTGCTGTTTGAGTGCTTCTGAAATCTGCACGCTTACAACAGAGGATTCATCGGCGCCTGTTAAAGGAAGGATCAGAAAAGACTATTGATGTAAGGGACTATGTCAGTACATGGATCAGTGGATCATGGATCAGTTTCTTCCTCCATTTTACAAGCGTAAGTAAGTGCGATTAAAATGGCTGCCTCCTTGTTTTCTCTAGCTTGCAAGTTATGTATTTAATACATGTCGATTACGCCCCCCTTAACCTGAAAGTGAAAAAGAAAGGGACCGGTTTGCAGATGATAGTGAGGACTGGGAGGGAGGGAGGGAGGGGGTGTCGCGGATGAAAGTGAGGACCAGGGGGTTCGTGGACGCTGCCCTGACTATTCTAGGTCACCTCTATGGACGCGCTGGCCCTGATAACACTGGTGAGAACCGGGTGCTGTGTACTATGGTGTTAGTAACTACTATGAAGTGTGTTTCTGCGGCCGCTGCGATTGGATCCTATACCAATGTTGGCGAGCACAGTTGGGTTTCAAAGACCGTACTATAGTGCTGAGGACCGGGTGGTTGAAATTACAGGTGTTTTCCGGGATAAATAACAAAAAGGGTGGGTGGCTGAAGTACGGGAGACTCCAGGGAAAATTGCAACAGACTGTCAACGCTCCAATCAGATTAGCTTCGCGCTAGGGAGGGATTTGGGAACAAATGAATCGCTGAATGAATCATATGGGAGTCGCTGGGATAATTAGGTAAAAATAAATGCATAATATAAGACCATGGAAGTGTTTTTTGACCTTGCATGCATATTAGACTGCTGTTGGAGACCCTTAAAACCAAAATATGACCCTATTTCATGTATAATGGGGCTCTTTAAAACGAGTAGTTGACTTTGTTTAAAAAGAGTGTAACCCATAGCTTTTAAAGCGTTTAGTTGACTACTGAAGTGAGTAAACCATTACATTTAAAGTGGTTAGTTGACTTTACTTAAAGTGAATAAAACCATTGCTTGTAAAGCGATTAGTTGACTAGTCAACTTTTTAAAAAAGTGGGTAAACCTATTGATTTCAGCGTGATTGCTTGAATTGACTTTATATTTACTTAAAATTAAGCAGTGGGTGGCTCAGTGGTTAGCACTGTCGCCTTACAGCAAGACGGTTGCTGGTTCAAGTGCCAGCTGAGCCAATTGGCATTTCTGTGTGGAGTTTGCATGTTCTCCTCATGTTCACCAGGGTTTCCTCCGGGTGCTTCCTCCACAGTCCAAACACATGCGCTATGGGTGAACTGGGTAAAAAAAATTGGCCATAGTGTATGAGTGTGTGTGTGTGTGCATGAGGCATCTGCTGTAAAAAGATATGCTGGAATAGTTGATGGTTCATTCCGCCGTGGTGACCCCTGATATACTGTTAAAGAGACTAAGCAGAAGGAAAATTAATAACATTAAGTAACAACAGATTTACTTTTTTGCGTACAGTAATCACATTTTACAGTGTAAAGCATTGCTTATATTTGTGAACACTGGGGAAACACTCTAAAAGAACTTAGAATTTAGATGAACTCAGTGAACTTGGATCTTAGAATTATTTTCTTTTATAAATACAGGGTAAAAACAGCTGGAAAATATACTATTAATGCAACACATGCAGGCTTCACTTCTTGTTATATTGTAACGTTCACATTCTTGGAAGCCAGTCAGGACTACAATGGAGGCTTTTGAAAAACAGTGGTTACTGGTATACGGTTTCCTGCTGGAGTGACTTTGCTTTCTAACTTTTCCGATATTTTATTATTCTCAAAAACCAATATTACGCAACAGAAATATAGAGACAGACCTAGAAAGCAAAAAAAAAAGGACCCTTTTAACTGCTGATGCTGAACAGCGAGTGCCCAAAACTTGACTCTGTGCAGCTGAAGGTTACTTTAACTAAAGACTAAAGAGTGAGACACACAGATGCATTCTGGAGTCTTGGGAATGGGTTAGCAGATGTCCAGACCCAATGCCTGGGAAATCAGAGAGGATCCAGGGTGATGGGGTAGAAGAAACAGACTCGGGCTGCAGGTACACTGGAGAGGAGAGCAAAGAGAAGCATCTGTTTGCAAATTTCTGCATGGGTCAGCAATTTCTGTAGGTCAGAAATGAGGAGCACGGAGACCCAAAGAGAAGCTTTAAGATTGAACGGAGGGTTGTAATGTGGGGTCCTTCTCATGAATAAGACAAATGTTCCCATAGAAGTGTCCTACAGAGAAACAAGGATGACAAGACACAGACGGCAATCAATAGCAGATGTCTGGAGGTGTCGACATGAACGTTCAGAGTGTCTGTTGTGTCAAGTTCAGGCCTCAATGACATTGATCTTTCGGGATATTCGTGTCTTACATTGATTTTTGTTACATCTTACATTTGTTATGTCCTACACCAGCTGTTTTTATGTTATTTTAGTGTTGTACTCAACAAGTTTCCAAAGTAAATTTTAGACCCGCAGTTTTCAATCCTGGCCCTCGTAATCTCAGAATAAGAATTCGAGATTAGACAGAAATATATTCACGTCTATTCACTCAACAAAACAAAACAATTGTTGGAGCAATTTAATTTATTTACACTGGAAAAAAAAACTTGTTAGCTGCTTGTTACTATTTATTTAAACTAAGCAGAAACGGCACAATTCTAAAGGTGACGCGGTGGCGCAGTAGGTAGTGCTGTCGCCTCACAGTAAGAAGGTCACTTGTTCGAGCCTCGGTTGGGTCAGTTGGCGTTTCTGTGTGGAGTTTGCATGTTCTCCCTGCATTCATGTGGGTTTCCTTCGGGTGCTCCGGTTTCCCCTACAGTCCAAAGACATGTGGTACAGGTGAATTGGGTGGGCTAAATTGTCCGTAGTGTATGAGTGTGTATGGATGTTTCCCAGAGATGGGTTGCAGCTGGAAGGGCATCCGCTGTGTAAAACATGTGCTGGATAAGTTGGCGGTTCATCCCCCTGTGGCGTCCCCTGATTAATAAAGGGACTAAGCCGAAAAGAAAATGAGTGAATGAATGAACACAATTCTGGCTCTTTCATCCTTGGTGTTCACTTTTGTGGACAGTTAATTTAACTTAATTTAAGGTTCATTATTCATGGTAATTTTCTCCAAACCACTCGAGGGCAGTGTCTGTAGACTGTCAGCAGTATTGTCACAGTGGCTACTCTCTTGCATACCAGTTATTCTTTGCTTGATGACATCATTAATCCAAGATGGCTGACAGTGATGGTTGTGTGCTAAATGCCTCAGGCATATCTGTGAAATCTTTTATTCAAGGAGGTCAATTGAAGTAACAAACGTATAGTAAAGTATGATGAATATGTTAGTAATTTAAAAAATTCATTTAAGGGTAAAGGGTAGTTTTTATTTTATTGTAGTGGACGTCATGCAACAGAGGAGTCAGGTTGCATAAATATATCTTTTTCTATCTATATTATATATTTCTATTTATACCTGCAAGTATATCTATTCTATGTTTTCAAAGATGTTATAAATTGTTTTATATTGTAATAAAACTGACATTTAACAAATATATCAAAATAAATAGTCATTTAAAATTACATATTACAGCATTAAATGGCAATTTCACACATTCATATGGAAACATACTGGCATTTTGCCTTCCAAACAGAGAAAGAATAGGTCTAGAAGTCAGTACAAAATAATTGAGAATATTCCAGAGGACAGTGACAGTGACCGCAGTGATGAGTATGTGCCAGAAAATAGCATTTCCATACTGCAAATGTTTCTGCATATATATATATATATATATATATATATATATATATATATATATATATATATATAGCTACTGTTATTGTTGTTCCCACAATGTGTTTTATTGTTATTATATTGCACTATTGTTTTTAATAAATGAGCTGAAATTAACTGAATAACAGGCCAATAAAAAACCCACAATATTCCATATTGTCAGCTATGTCTTTATGTCCCATTTTACACCTTTGTTGCATGGTGTCCACGTATGTGGACAGCTAAATGATTTTTAAATTAAACAAAATTCTGTAAAAGTTAAAATGGATTTAAATTTTAGTGTCATATTAAAGTTATAAAAATAATAATACAAAAATCCAGATAATGTTTTTCATAATTCATGCATGTAACGGTTAAAGATTTTTTGGGACAACGTAATTGTTTATTTCAATTCACTTGTTAACTTGTCACATTGGTTAAGTTAACTAATAATGTTGTGCAAATAAGTTGAAATAGTGCCGTTTAAATGTTTGGAAATGTGTGTCACACACTGTAAAAATGCACAGCTTAACACAATTCATTCATGTTGTCCAAACACAAATCGATTGTGTTAAGCTGTGCATTTTTACAGTGTGTGACACATTTCCAAACATTTAAACGGCACTATTTCAACTTATTTGCACAACATTATTTCATCTTATTTTAGGCAATTAATGTCCATGAATGAAATTCATTTTGATCCGTTTATCTCCAATAACTTTCCTTTGAAATACCCTGTGAATATGTGCTCTTCAGAAGCGGACTGATTTCAATCACTTAACTTGGATAACCGGAATTCCATGGTGCTTTAATAATGCCTACAGTTAGCTGGTATTGTTCTCAGAAGTAGCTTTAGCACAGTTATGCTCAAACCACTTTCACAGTAAAGCAACAAACAATAGACTTGCTATTCAACCTGCTAACCCTCAAAACATGAGTGCTGCACTTCTTCAAGTTGGTAAGAAAATAAGTGAATATTAAACTCTAAAAAGTATTTCTGTTATTCAAATCATGCCGTGGGAAATGTCATCGACGATTACCTACAGCCAATGGAACAGCAGCATCAACTAGTATGGGTATCTGCAGGCAGGGAGGTTGGGGAGAAGTTAAAAGCAGTTGTTTCGGTCTATTTGGACCCAAGAAATTAAGGGAAAACTAGTGTAAATTTGGCAGGAACACCCATGTCTGTTTGATGTGTCATCTGAGCAATATCACAACCGGATTGAAAAAGAAAAACGTGAGAGAGAAATTGCGAATTCCTTTCAAAGGCCAGATGAGCAAAATAAGTGAATTTTCCACCCCACTGAAGGCTTTTTCTCCTTAACTTATGTAGTTAATAACAAAAGATATACTACGTGACCACACGTTGTTTCCATGTCATTTCTTGCGTGTATTTAGTTGTGAGACAAAGTTGTCGGCGATTCTTCCTATTGTGAAGTCATGCCGTGTGAAATAACCCATTGCCTATCCGTCTTGCAGTGTAAACACAGCATGTCAGGGCGCTACCCAAGATAGTCATGCAGTGTGAAAAATGTTCAGCATGTCATATTTATGCATGTATTTATATTTTCCCAACAACAAAATTGAGGCTGGTGAAAATGGCATGTGGCTAATAATGTTGAAAAACTACTAGCCACAGTGGTCGGTGTTAAAAAAGTTTATGTTATAACACATGAAAGTTGTGTCAGGGCAGAGCTCATTATTATTGACAACCATTCCAAATATGGTCAATATAGAGCTTCTGATTGTAGGGGAATTTTATGGAGTAATAAATAAACATATTAAACCATTTTTTTAACTAAGTCAGAATTATTAGCCCCCTGAATGATTAGCCTTCCTGTTTATTTTTTTCCACAATTTTTGTTTAACGAAGAGAATATTTTTTTCAACACATTTATAAACATAATAGTTTTAATAACTCATCTCTAATAACTGAGTTATTTTATCCTTGCTATGATGAAAGTAAATAATATTTGACTAAATATTTTTCAAGACACTTCTATACAGCTTAAAGTGACATTTAAAGGCTTAACGAGGTTAATTAGGTTAACTAGACAGGTTAGGGTAATTAGGCAAGTTATTGTATAACGATGGTTTGTTCTGTAGACTATCGAAAAAAAAATAGCTTAAAGGGGCTAATAATTTTGACCTTAAAATGGTTTTTAAAAAATTTAAAACTGCTTTTATTCTAGCCGAAATAAATCATATAAGACTTTCTCTAGAAGAAAAAATATTATCAGAAATACTGTGAAAATTTCCTTGCTCTGTTAAACATCATTTGGGAAATATTTAAAAAAGAAACAAAAAATAAATAAATCAAAGGGTTGGCTAATAATTTTGACTTCAACTTTACCTACTTTGTATCAGAGAACAATTTAACTTACTGAATCAATCCAGTAACTGGTACTTTTAATATCTACAACAACCTTTGAACAAATTCTGAATCTTCACTGATTGTGGTTTCTTTTGGTACCGCTATAGTATCACAGAAGTCCAAATGTGAATACTATTGAGCTAAATATGACTCAAATGAACCCGCGAATCCCTTTTAGATCTCGTTCATTGAAACAAACCATTCAAACACACTAATTCAACTCCTTAACGCTACATTTACTTGGGTCAATAGCTTCAGGCGTACGGCTCATGCGTGGCACCTATTATTCAGTTGGGTCTGATATGGAGAAAATGAGCACGTTGACCTTGAAAAACCCCCGTGTGTAACAGTCACTCACTCATATCAATCCATATCGCTCAAGATGATGTCTTCAGCTAGTTACGGCTGTGATTGAACAAGGAAAGATGGGAAAAGAAGAAAAAAAAAATACACGTCAGCCAGATGAAAATTCATTTTCTGGCTCAATCAAGACATCTAACACATTTACGTTCTGAAACCGGGACGGCGGAGAGAAAATGAATGTTAATACCCAATCGCCTCTGGTTTGTATCTGAAATGAGCCTGATTAGGACAAAAGACATTTCAATTGGCGTCCTCGAGTGATTGGCGTGGACTGAACGCGGCTTGATAATAAGAGGAAAGGCATGTCAGGTTTTGATGAATAGGCTCATTTTTTGCCATCATTCTCCAACATTTACATGGCACTCCTCCTTCAGCCACGGTAATGACGTGCTCGTGTCCTGGATGTCCTTCGCCAGATGACAGGCTGCTGTTCTCTCTTAAAACCATCACCTGATGTGACCTGCAGGAAACAGAGTAAAACAGCGAGTGGCATTATTGTGTTCACTGCAAAGTAAAGGGAAAGAGGGAACACTTTCAGCTGGGAAATGGGACTGTGCTGCAAAGATCTGAGCTGTCTGAAAGTATTATATATATATATATATATATATATATATATATATATATATATATATATATATATATATATATATATATATATTAGGATAGCTTTGGTATCTGGTGTATGGTTACATGTATGTTGCAATCCTTTCCAATGTTCTCCCAACTACTGAAGATTATATTGATATTTGTTTTTTTAGCTCCGAATTCAATCTGACTCCAATTTCAAGTGATCATCAAATTTAGACTATTTCTAATTGTAAGAATGAATCACATTCATCATTTATGACTTAATTTAGAGTTTTAATTTATATCTGATTCCTTACTCTTCAGTTATACGTTCATTAGGGACCAAACGCTGCTCAGAGTTTCACGCCTTGGGTTTGTGTGTCTTCTCACGGACAGTATGTCGACACTTTGAAGTCTGAGGGTTAGGCTAGTCAGAGGGTGCAGGATTAACTAATATTCAAAAAGACTGGTTGCTAACTACTCACTCATCCTAAAAGAATAAAATATTTAGCCAAGCCCATGCAACTTTTAAAATCAGCAATTAGATGATTAAAAGATCTCCATTCTGTCGTGTCACACTGCTCCGTACAGTCAAATGTGTCTTAAATCGAAAGTCTAGTCATGTCGAATCATAAAAGTAGTGCAGACTTCACTTAATCTACTGGATATAAAAGATTTCAGGAGAATTCAGAATGAATCAAAACTTCACATTTTATTTGTCAGGTAAAATTGTATTAGACTGCAGCTCTACACAAGATGTTTGGCCAGTGGAGAAATGGTCGTGCCCAACTGAGGCTGGTTTCTCTCAAGGTTTTTAATTCTTCACTTTCGCCAATTGGTGAAGTTTTTTCCTTGCCACTTGTATGGTTTGGGATCTGTAGAGCTGCGCATCGATGGATTTGCTCTTCAGTGTTTGGACTCTCAGTAGTGATTATTAAACTACACTGAACTGAGCTCAACTGAGCTAAACTCTGAAAACTGAACTGACACTGTTTCAATCTACCGTGATCTTTTATGCGAAGCTACTTTGAAACAATCTACAATGTTAAAGCGCTATACAAATGAAATTGAATTGAATTATGCCAATTATATAATAAAACATTCAGAAATCCAATTCAGAGATAATACTGTAAAAACACAACATCCATTACTCAAAGATAAATCAGAGTTAGAGATGCATACCTGACCAGAGAAGTACAATGCAGCATAAGTCTCAGAGATGCTGCAACGGGGTGTCTTGGCTACAAGAATCCCAATGATATTTGTACACATTTACTTTAAATACTTAACTCAGAACAAACAGCCTTAAATTCAAGATAATAGAAGTGTCACCGAGACCCTTGCCTGATGAATTTGAGATGTCAATCATCTCTAGAGCAGGGAGCATCTGGCAAAGATTTTATCAAAGCCGCCAAAAACCAAATCAACATATACAAGTGAAATATTACAGTGAAATTAAGACCATTTTACCAATCACACAGAGACATTTAAAATGATACCAAACATGAATATAGTGCTATAAGATACACCATATTAAAACCTTGGACATTTAATGTGAAAATGTGAATGATCTGCTCTGATCAGAAGGTAACTTAAGGGTCAAGAAGAGGGGCTTGAGGTGAAAGGAGAGGAGTGAACTTTCTCATACTCCCCCTGGTGAGGTGTAGCTCTGTGTTTCTAGCCTATTGTCAACTGTCTCAGGTTGATTTGAATAGAACAGCTGGTTTCCTGATCTTCTTCTCAGATTAGAAAGTTTATTGTTTTATTGCATCTCATGAAATTCCATAACAGTTCTCAGGGTCTGATATTCTGGAGAGATTAAGCCATCTTTACATTTATTTCTAACCGTTCTTAGCTACCGCTCTATTGTGTTTTTACATTGTAAAAGTGCTATAGAGCGGTAGTGAAGAACGTTTCCAGAAAGCAGGTAAGAAAAAACAGAAGCCAAAAAAATTAAATAAACAAGTACATAACAGGGTGAGAAAGTGGTAAAATCTAAAAACGTGGTCAAAATCAGGCGAGGGCTTTTCTTTTCCTGGATTGCTTTTGAAAACACTATTGGTTGGGTTTAGGGAAGAAGGAGGGTGGGTCAGTTGATCAGTCAGTCAGTCAGTTGACAGTGGCCTCTGGTAGATTTACGTGAGAACAGCAGCCACGAATGGCACAGAAATTTGAGATCTCAAAAAGTGTACACAGGGGCCTCTGGTGGATTTGCTAAAACAAAAACTGCAAAAAAAATAAAATAAAATACCATAACTCCTGGGATGTATTTAGCACTCTACTGAAATGTATGTAGCGGTTTTCAGAATGAGCCTAGGTTGACATATAGGTATGTGGTAAAGTATTAGGACACAGTAATAATAATAAAAATGTAAAAAAAATCAACAAAACGTGAGGTTAAAGTCAATTTAATGCAAGAGTGAACACGTTTTATTTTATTTTAAATCATTTTTTAATTTTAAGTCATAAAATATTGAGAATAACTTTTTTTCACAAAAAAATAATAGTTTTTGTTATTTTTTGTTGTTTTGTTATTTTTGTTATTATTTTTTTAATTTTCTTGACATTGAACATTCTTTTTTCTCGAAACAGACTTTATGCTTAAAATTTAATGGGTTTATTTTTCTTGCAATCTGGCAAAAGTTTTTTCATGACAATTTATAACTTTTTTTCTCAGAATTTAAAATTATTCATTTAATTAATAACTCAATAGTTTAATTTAGAAACTGAAATAGTTTAATGTATAAACTGAAACTGAAACCTGATCCTCTTTCATATTGGTAACATTATAATTTAAACATTTTTTTTTTTCTTTTTTAGTTATTAATTAACCATATAGACTGAACCTTTACGCTGGACATAACTATAAAATGCAATCATTACTTTATTAAATGCTTTGAATTCATTTATAAAAAACAAAAAACGAATCAATCAATCAATAATTCACATTCAGGAAACAGGGTGTTCAGATTAAATGTGATTTCCTAAAAGGTCATGAAAACATCATCATTTAAATCTATATTTATTTATTTACTTATTATTTTTAAAATATTTTTATTTATGTAGGTGGCTCATTTGTTAGCACTGTCACCTCACAGCAAGAAGGTCGCTGGTTTAAGCCCCAGTTGGGCCAGTTGGCATTTCTGTGTGGAGTTTGCATGTTCTCCCCGTGTTGGTGTGGGTTTCCTCCAAGTGCACATGACATGCGCTATAGGTGAATTGGGTAAACAAAATTGGTCGTAGTGTATCTAGCCGTCCGTTGTGCAAAACATATGCTTTAGTTGGCGGTTCAATCCGCTGTGGTGACCCCTGATAAATAAGGGACTAAGCTGAAGAAAAAGGAATGTATTTATTTATTAACTAATTTATTTATTTATTAAATACTGTTTGCAGTATGCTCAGTTTTTCTTTCTACAAATAGCTCTTTGCTGGTGCAGTCCTTTAAAACTTATTTTTTTATTTTAAATATATATATATATATATATATATATATATATATATATATATATATATATATATATATATATATATATATATATATATATATATATATATATATATATATATATTCAAATATGTATCTGCATTGCTCTTAATTCAGTGCAATTCATTTGTCAGAAAGTGCAGAGAGAACAGACTGTATTGTGACCATGGCAATTGTTTATATATAGTACAGAGTTCCTGCAAACTGCAGCTGGCAACTGTCCATCTCAGTAAAGCCTTTCCCCTGTCTAACCGAGCATATATTGGCCAGAACAACGTGAACCACAATTTACTGCAATAATCAACAGTCTACCTCAGCAAGATCTACTGCCTTTGTGTTTCCAGCCAATTATCCGTTTGCTGTAATACTGTAAGTCTTCAGCCGTCTTTAAGCTATTAATTCTTTAGAATACTCCTGTTTGCAGAGTCTAAACATGCTGAAGCCTGTCATTAGTTCCTGCAAATATTCCCATGTAGTCTCCAGTGACTTTATATAGTATGAGGTGACAACTTAGTAAGACATAAACAATGCTTATCGCTTTACAGTTTCTCACTAATGATAAAGTCACGTGAATGGCCAGGAAAATGGGCGCAAATGGTGCAAAGAGATAGTGAAAATAAAGTAAATGTGTTTTAAATCTTGCTCCACATACATAAAAAAGGGGTCACACTTTATTTTGATGGTCTGTTTGTTGAATGTAAGTTACATTGCATCTACATGCCAAATAATTCTCATTAGATTATAAATAGACTGTTAGGTTGGGGTTAGGGGTAGTGTAAGTTGACATGTACTTGCAAAGTTTCTTATAATCACCAGATCCTGCTATCTACGCTTGAGTCACTGGGCGTTGCAGGCACTGTTATT
The DNA here is from genome assembly GCF_903798145.1 of Danio aesculapii. Classification (NCBI taxonomy): domain Eukaryota; kingdom Metazoa; phylum Chordata; class Actinopteri; order Cypriniformes; family Danionidae; genus Danio; species Danio aesculapii. The sequence continues at coordinate 47,679,324 of NC_079442.1, forward strand.
CAATGGTTCAGATCTTACCTCTCTGACAGGTCATTCAGGGTGTCTTGGAGGGGAGAGGTGTCCAACCTACAGCATCTAAACACTGGGGTACCTCAGGGCTCTGTTCTTGGGCCACTTCTCTTCTCCATCTACACGAAATCTTTAGGAACAGTCATCCAGAAACATGGTTTTTCCTACCACTACTATGCTGATGATACCCAGCTATACCTCTCTTTTCACCCTGATGATCCCTCGGTTCCAGCTCGCATTTCAGCCTGCCTGTCAGACATTTCACACTGGATGAAAGATCATCATCTTCAGCTTAACCTCACGAAAACGGAAATGCTTGAAGTTTCTGCCAACCCGACTCTTCACCATAACTTTTCAATCCAGATGAATGGGGCAACCATTACTGCATCCAAAATGGTAAAAAGCCTTGGAGTAACGATTGATGACCAACTGAACTTCTCTGACCACATTTCTAGAACTGCTCGATCTTGCAGATTCGCACTCTATAACATCAAAAGGTCCGACCCTTCCTATCTGAACATACAGCTCAACTCATTGTTCAAGCTCTTGTTCTCTCCAAACTGGATTATTGCAACTCTCTACTAGCCGGGCTTCCAGCTAATTCTATCAAACCTCTTCAGCGGTTTCAGAATGCAGCAGCATGAGTGGTCTTTGATGAACCCAAAAGAGCACATGTCACTCCGCTACTCACCCGTTTGCACTGGCTGCCAGTTGCTGCCCGCATCAAATTCAAAGCTCTGATGTTTGCTAACAAAGCGACCTCTGGCTTTGCTCCTTCTTATCTGCTCTCACTTCTGCAGATTTATGTGCCCTCCAGAAACTTGCGTTCTGTGAATGAACGTCGCCTCGTGGTTCCATCCCTAAGAGGAAAGAAATCACTTTCCCGAACTCTCGCATTCAATCTGCCCAGTTGGTGGAATGAACTCCCTAACTGCATCAGAACGGCAGAGTCACTTGCTGTCTTCAAGAAACGACTAAAAACTCAACTGTTTAGTCTCCACTTTCCTTCCTAATCTGTAACTGCCTCTCTGGCTATACCACTAACTGTACTCTCTCTCTCTCTCAAAAAAAAAAAACTTTACTAATGCTTTGCTTCTTAGACTTTACACACCTGAAACTTGTCTATAGCTCTTGTTCACTGCTGCTCTTATAGTTGTGTAAATTGCTTCCTTGTCCTCATTTGTAAGTCGCTTTGGATAAAAGCGTCTGCTAAATGACTAAATGTAAATGTAAATGTCTGTTGAAGGAGCAGTATCGACAGATAATAAGCAGACAGTCTACTGACACTCAAATGGACCATCAAAATAAAGTGTTACCAAAAAAGGTTATTTATGAGCATCCATGCATGTTTCAAATGACAGACTGCGTGAATGACGAAGTAAACAGATCTCAATATATATACAGTTAGACCCAAAATTATATTATATATAGTTTTAGAGCAGGGTGGCATGGTGGCTCAGTGGTAAGCACTGTCGCCTCACAGCAAGGAGGTTGCTGGTTCGAATTTTGGCTGGGCCAGTTGGCATTTCTGTGTGGAGTTTGCATGTTCGCACCATGTTCGTGTTCGTAGGCAGATTAAAAGTGCCTGAATTATCAGGAGAAACAAAATCACATCAAGACTTCAGTGTCTTTCCCCAGGCGCAGCATAGTAGCATCTGTTTATTAACAGTCATAGCAAACATGTCTTCACAAATCATGTTTCAATTAATCAAACATTCAGTTTTGTTCTCTTTGTTTTTCTCTTTTTTTTAACACAATGAATTCTAAAAATACTTATCATTAACACATATAAATATTATACCTTCTGTATATTTATCAGAATACATTTTAAATTCTTTGTCAATCATCTTTTTCCTTTTTCTTTCTCTGTAAATACCTCTGTTTATAACCATTTACCATAAAACTAATAACTCACAGAACATCCATGTGTCTGTTATTTGTATCATTTAAATTGTAACAGTTACACTTGACACCAGTTCCCAATGTGACTCTCTAGTTTCATAAACTATACATTAGCAAATATACAACCAATATATACAAATAAGTCATTTTCTGTTCAATTATCACATACTGAGTAAAATACATATTATTTACTGGGGAGTCAGTTATAACAAACATTACTCAGACCAACTGTCATTTTACCAGTACTTTCATCTGAATCACGCTACTCAATAAGTAACTGTTTTAAGCTATTCACTTTAAAACACATAGGAAATGTGTACTCACATGTTTTTGCATGAATTATAATAATTATAATATTATAATAAACACATTGACTTTTTTATAAAACATACCTGAATTATCAGGAGAAACAAAATCACACTGAGACTTTAGTGTCTTTCCCCAGGCGCAGCATAGTAGCATCAGAATCAGAATCAGAATCAGAAAGAGCTTTTATTGCCAGGTATGTTCACACATACGAAGAATTTGTTTTGGTGACAGAGCTTCTACAGTGCAACAGGATTACAGAGACAGGACAAAAAACAGATAATAAATATATTTAAAAAAATAGAAGTAAGTAGTGAGTGCAAATATACAGATTGACAAGTGTATGTACATGTTTATTACTATATACAACGTTATATGTGCAGCTGTTATGTGCAAATTGGCATGTAAAGTGTGTTGTTAAATAAGTGTATATGTGTATAAAAGTGTAGAGCAAGTAGTGATGTTGGTTTCGCAATTATTATCATCAAGTGTTCATGAGATGGATTGCCTGAGGGAAGAAACTGTTTCTGTGTCGAGTTGTTCTGGTGCGCAGTGCTCTGTAGCGTCGACCAGAAGGTAAAAGTTCAAAGAGGCAGTGTGCTGGGTGTGAGGGGTCCAGAGTGATTTTAGCAGCCCTTCTGCTCGCTCTGGATAAGTACAGTTCTTGGGGAGTAGGAAGGGTTGTACCAGTGATTCGCTCAGCAGTCCGAACTATTCGACGTAGTCTTTGGAGAACGTAATTAGTAGCTGAAGTAAACACAATGAGTATTGCCATGGTAATACTCATGGTCTTCTACAAAATAAACTGTTCATAAGCATCACTTAAAACCCTCTTTTGGAGTGGATAGCAGGATAAAAAAAGTTAATTTCCTTAATATTTATGCATTTGGTTGACAACTTTTATCCAAAGTGACTTACATTGAATTGAAGGTCCATTTTTGTAGATTTTATTAGTTTCATTAGCTTCACTGGGAATTTAACTATAATCGTACACTAAAAAAAAGATTTCTGTCAAAGTGTTGGAAACAATTTACATGAGTTGATTATTTATTAGTTGAAATATAGTAATGTATAACTTAAATTGGTTGTTTAAATTCAGCCCAAATAAATTGTGTATTACTGTGCCACACACATATATTTTTTCCCACTCGACTAGGATCTTTTCTCGTTAAAACGACATCTTTTCTCATTATAATGAGATCTTTTCTCGTTAAAATGACATAAGTCCTTATTTGGACATAACTAAGTTGTTATTTCGACATGAATAAGAATAAAACAGGTTAATGTGCTTTAAGAATTTATATAACGAGAAAAGATGTCGTTTTAACAAAAAAAGATCTCGTTATAACTACATGGCTGAGTGGGAAAAAAAAAAATATGTGTGTGGAAGCAATGCATCACGGTAGTGTACAACCACTTTAAAAAAAAAATTGTAAATTTAAGAAATCAACTTTGAATATTTTTTTCAGTGCACTGAAACACATGCACTCCCACATACACTCACACATGCAAACACACACACACACACACACACACGCACACACACACACCTAAGGCTCTTTGAAGAACCAAATATTCCCTTGCGTGTTCTAGTTTCCACATCTAGCATCAGGCAACAAATTAGCAAGATAAAAAAATCTTGTCACAACAATTTCTCACTAATGATATAGCCATGTAATCGGCAAAAGAAAGCAGCTCTTACTGGATTCAAACTGCTCATACATTGTGGAAAGACAGTAAATGCTCTGCTTTTAAAAATAGCTTTTCTACACTGCCTGTCCTTCATGGCAGAAAAAAAAGCTTCTTTTAATTATTATTTCTTATAGCATTAAATGGCAAATTGGCAAGATAATAAAAATACTTTTCACAGCTTCTCGTTTATGATAAACTCACATGAGCAATCAAGAAAATAGGTATAAACTGTGTAAAAAACACAGTGATGAACAGTGATGAAAACACAGTAGGTGTTAACCCTCTACTGTACGCATTATGATAAATCTATAAAAATAATATATATATATATATATATATATATATATATATATATATATATATATATATATATATATATATATATATATATATATATGACTGTTTTTCTTTTCTTAAAATGGCTTAACTTTAAGTACTGTAAAAAAAAAATGTCAAATGTTCTTAATTCTTACCATATGGCAACAACGTCCAACGGTGGATCTAACTTAGAAATTTTAAATTTAAAACTTTCCTTTTAATTAATAATTTTCTTGTTTGAAATGATTTAATTGGTGTTGCAGTATTATAAGCTTTAACACAGAACTTATAAATGACAAATTATACATGCTTTCCAACAACTCCTATCCCAACAACTTTCATTGATTCCATTTGTTTTTGCTGCATATTATTGAAAACAAACCTAATATCGTATTATCATGTATACAACATACAGTGAATATAAATATTTTCTCCAGTAAATATTATAACAAATAAATAACAAGTCTAGTATATCCAAATGCATCAGAATAATGTAGCTACTAGCTAACATTATACTATATACTATACTACGCCTGTCTTATCTGCCTCTGAGCTAACTTACCTGAACTGTCTCTATCAAATGTATAGTTTGCATCATTCTCATGGTTACTAAAACTCATCTGATCCTCACTTTCATCTGCAGAAAGAGCCAGCTCTGTCCTTTTCAAATAATTTGATTTAAAAAAATTGAGTTGTGAATATGTCATCATAACTTACTGGAGGTGATGTTTTTAGATTTTTTTTGTGGATCTGACACAATTTTATCCTTTGTTTTTATTGACGCTTACATTTGCATTCAGCAACTACTCACAATAAATGCCAGTCTGTCAGAAATCGCACCACAGAAAAACACTGCAGGGTCATGTGACTTAACCAAAGCACATCATTGTCTACACTAAGTTCTTCTCTTGCCAACAAAATGTTTTTTAATGTTGGTGTTAAAGAAACAGTGACAGGGAAATGAACACAAATATCCATCACAATCTCATGGCAATTTGTAACCTTTTAATTAAGTGGCTAATTTGTATGAATTGGAACGATCTAATTCATACAATTTAGTACGATTTGCTCATCCCTCAATGACGGTTGGGTTTAGGGGTGGGGTTATGTGCCATGCCTCCTTTTAAAAATTGCACAATTTAGTACGACTTAACTCAAATTAGCCAATAAACTGACAAAACGTAAAATACTTATGTTTTCTCGTGAGAGCAGGCTGAAATATCATGTTGCCATATGGCAACACCATGCGGTAGAGGGTTCTTATTTTAGGGATCTTATTATACCTCCCTAATGCTACCCAAAACCTAAACCTAACTTCAAACTTATTAACTATTAATATTACTATTAACTATTCTACCGTACTAAATTCTATTAATAAACAGCTAATTAGTCGATTATGAAGCAAGTAGTGGTATTTAATGGTTTGTTAATGTTACCAGTGCTCTCTGTCTGTTCATTGTTTTATTGTTGTGCAGCTTCTGCTAATTTTACAATTCTAACAATATCAACAGCAGCACTTGTGCACAATATTCTGCTGAGGCAAGGGTTGCCTAGCAACATAAAAAGCACAGCACACTTTTAGTTTTTTGTCAACAAATTCGGTGTGATCGGCCCCTTAGTATACTCCCAGTGTTGGGTTGTGGCTGGTTATGGCATCTGCCGCATAAAACATATGCCATTGGTAATATAAATAAATGGTAAATAAATTGGTTAAAACAAAAATCCCCAAATTACTAAATATTTTAAATAAATTGTAAATAAACAATTAAAACGGGGTGTAATATGTTTTATTATTATTATTATTATTATTATTATTATTATTATTATTATTATTATTCATTCATTCATTCATTCATTCATTCATTCATTCATTTTCTTTTAGACTTAGTCCCTTTATTAATCTGGGGTTGCCACAGCAGAATGAACCGCCAACTTATCCAGCACATGTTTTTACGCAGCCAATGCCCTTCCAGCCGCAACCCATCTCTGGGAAACATCCATACACTCTCATTCACACACATACACTATGGACAATTTAGACTTCCCAATTCATTGTTTGGACTGTGGGGGAAACAGGAGCACCCGGAGGAAACCCACGCTGAACGCAGGGAGAACATGAAAATTAGTTGTCAAAATAAAGGGACCATCAAAATAAAGTGATAACAGATTTTCATTTGATTACATTAAATAACAGAGATGTCACTTTACAAATGCACAGATCAATAATGGAAGCATTCGACAAGCATTTAAGACAATTAAAACAAAAATTTGTGTCTAAAAGAAAGCCCACCAAGATCGTTGAGATGTTATTATTATGATGTGTATTTGTCTGTTCAAACACGCACACAAAACCCAGAGTGTCCACTTTCGCTCCGCTTCAAATCGCGTGTACAGAATCCGTTTGGGAAACAGCATCTATTTATCACTATAGAGAGAGTCTGACAGTCACGCACCGCTACATGAACTGACTGTTTTGAGGACTGCATAGGAGGGGCGGCGGTGCCTGTAATGGAAAGGAAGGGAATCTTGCCGTTTTTATATTTATTTCGAAGTGTTTCATGCCTAAATAAAATAAAAGCACAGAAAAGATTCACATTTAAGAGTGAGGGGCCTCGCCTGGTAGTTCAATGGTATTGGCTGCATATAGGGAGGATCAGCTCTTCAGTGTTTATTGCCACCCTTCATAGAAAGATTGAAAACATGAGAGAAATACGGAACCATATATTTACAGGATGATAGCAGGATAGAATTGTAAAACACGGGACAATCCTGGAAAAAACAGGAGGGTTGACAGGTATGGAAAGTTGGCAACCCGGGGGTGTTATAAACTGTACCAAAAAACTGAGGATCGGGGGCAGACTGAAATTGCGGGAGTTTTCCGGAAGAAATAACAAAACGGGAGGGTGGTGGGAGATGTGTCTGAAATACAGGGCACTCCTTTGAAAAACTGGAATATTGGCAGGTATGGTGGTGACCCCTGATAAATCAGGAACTGAGCAGAATAAGAAGTGGGTGAGATACAGTAGGTACAATATTCTACATATTAAGAATAATTTGAAAATAATCATTGTTTGACTTCATGGTAACATTAAAAGTGAATGTTTCCGTACAGTACCAAAAGAGAAAGTAAAACCACCCAAGCAGCACTGAAAGCCCGGGCTAAACCAACACAGCAGATGGTTTGGGCTCTCAGCTCTGTCTCTCCTGAGTCCTCTCCTCTCCACCCTACTAATGGCACCTCCTCAGACTGCAGGATCGGCCCACCTTAATTAAACAGTGTTAATTGTGGGAGTCGGAAACTGCTCTCCGCCATTATGTAGCTCACAGCTGGTTGTCGCATTTTCCCAAGAGATGCTTTCAAGCTTGCTTTCCCTTTCTCTCTCTCTCTATCTCAGCGTGGAGATTTGTTGTGCAGAAGCAGAGCAGTTTCTTCCTTCTTCCAATTATGGAACATAAAAAAGGAATATGGGACACGAGTAGAAATAAAGTCATTGTGCCCTTAGCCATGTACACATTGCTTACTGTCATTGAGCCAAGTAGGACACGTTCCTGGATTTAACAAAGCCAGCGTTGATTCTAATTAAACTGTTAATGGAAACATGACTGTGTGTGAATTGTTAATTCCTTGCATTTTGTTAGAGTGACACTTTACAACAGAGCGCAACAGTAGGTTACAGAAGTAAACCGCTTATTTTGTCCATGAAGGAATAGTTTTTTTTAATAATGACTGAAAAGTGACTTTAAAATGACTTTTAAAAGCCACCTATGTTGAAAATCAACTTTTGTAAGTTGTTTAGACCATGGGCTTTCGAACAACCCCCCCCCCCCCCCCCAAATGTATAAAATTTCACTCACAAAATTTTTATAAAAGCAGTTTACATTTTTTTAAAAGCCATTTTAAGGTCAAAATTATTAGCCTCTTTAAGCTGTATATTTTTCGTTAAGCTATATATATCATCGTTATACAATAACTTGTTTAAATACCCGTACCTACCTGTGTTATTAAAACTATTATGTTTAGAAATGTGTTGAAAAAATCTTCTCTCCGTTAAACATAAATTGGGGAAAACCACAGGGGGGCTAGTAATTCGGGAAGGGTAATAATTCTGACTTCTACTGTGTGTGTATATATAGTTATTACTATATATTTTATATATTTTTTTAAAAATGTAATGTGTGTATTTATATAGTGCATTTGTATTGTGTATGGCCATACATTTCATTTTTTTAAATTATGAAACAAAAAATAAATGACATGAAAACATATGTTTACATTTGTGTTAGTTAGCACATTATTGTTAATAAGACTATAAAACTAAAGATCTTAAACTTTTTAAAGAAAAACATGTATATTACTTTGAGAAAATTACAGTACTGTATAATAATACCAACTGAATATCACTGTCTAACACAAAACATTTAATTAAAATTGACTACGCACTGTAAAAAATGCAGGGTTCCACATAATTCATTCATGTTGACCCAACACAAATCGATTCAGTTAACTTAACACTTTTAACAAATTTATGTGGATTGAACACAAAAAATTAAGCTGTCCCGATGAAATCTAAAGAGTTGTGTTATTTCTGCTCATTTTAATTAAGTAGTTTGAACAAGCAAAAAAATAAATAAATAAATAAAATAAAATATTTCTCAAACACTTTCCCTAGAGCATGTTTTAAATGTTTGCTTCATGTTTAACTAAATAAATGTATACATTTTTCAAAGTGTTAGAAATGTGGTCAGAGTTTAATTATCATACATTATCATACTTTCGTCAATTGGTGAAGTTTGTTCCTCGCCACTGTCGCCACTAGTTTGCTTGGTTTGGGACTAGTGCTGCGCATCAAAGCATTTGCTCTTTAGTGTTTGAACTTTCAGCAGTGAAAATTAAATCACACTGAACTAAACTGAACTTTAACGCTGAAAACTGGACTGACACGGTTTCACATTACTAGAACTTCTATGTTAAGCTGCTTTGATACAATCTACATGGTAAAAGCACTATGTAAATAAACGAATGGATTATTATTAGGCTAAATATTATTTGTGTCAACTGAAATTACATGTAAAAATAGATTAAATTGAATTTGACATGCCGCAAAAATGTTGACTGAACAATAACAATAAAAATGAACACTTTTATATTGCATTTGTAAGGATTTAATTTGTATTCTGGGTTATTTGGGGCATACCTCCTGCGGTTTTAATCCTCTTAGATGTAGAACCAGAAAAACTCCAGTGCAGTTTCTTCATCTTTTTCTTCTTTCTCCTCTTCACTTTTGACTTATTTTCAGAGATTTTTCATCTGAGAGTGATTGGCAGCTCTAACATTAAAAATAACCCACTGAGCAAACGCATATCAATTATCTGACAGACAACTAATGTCGTTTGCAGTTCAGTTCGTGCAGCACAGATCAATTTAAGCTAGCATGCTGTGTGAACTCTGAAGTTTCTTCCTTCGACACTATGAATGTGGCATTATAGTGAGCTTTGTTTTAGATTATATCCAGACATTCTTCATATCTGGGCTCAAGAAAAAAGATGTCCCTAAAGACAGAAGGGATTCTGAACTGCCTGAAACAAGCTGTCGGTACTTCTTAAAATGGCTTTATGACTAATTTGCATAACGACAGCCTATAGTGTTCACTGGCTGCCAATGGAGTGCTGGAATTCAGTTTGGAGAATGCAGGTTTAGCTTCACTTGGCCAATCAGAGCAGAGTAGGTGTTTGGAGAGGCGGGATTTAGAGAAACTGGTTCCTTCCACTGAGAAAATGGATATCAATCAGGAGATATTATAGCCATTTTTGTTTATTTCAATCAATTTAATTCAATTAATCTTTATTTCTATAGCGCTTTTACAATGTAGATTGTGTCAAAGCAGCTTAGCATAGAAGTCCGAGCAAATTGAAACTGTGTCAGTCCAGTTTTCAGAGTTGAAGTTCAGTTTAGTTCAGTTCAGTGTGGTTTAATTTTCACTGCTGAACGTCCAAACACGGAAAAGCAAATCCATCCAAAAGTCCCAAATCAAGCAAGCCAGATGTGAGGAACAAACTTCACCAATTGACGAAAGTGAAGGGGAAAAGAAACCTTGAGAAAAACAGTTCTTCTCTGGCCAAACTTCTTGTGCAGAGCTGCAGTATAGGCGGCGGAGGCTGATGAATGCTGGACGTCCATCGTGGAGAATGTCCTGCAGGTGTGAGTAGGTCACTGGCGGGTGTACAGGCTGACCCATGGGATCAATGCCAAGACTCGTCTGTCACTAGGATCTTTCAGGAATCAGTTTGACCATCTCCACTCCTCCATGACTGCCACAGCATCTACTCAGGATACGGCCTGGTCCAGGATTATGGAGATCTCTAGAAGTCCTCTATGGTTGGCATTATCTCTTTGTATGTGTTGTCCTTGATTCTTTACTTTACTTTACTTTACTTTACTTTACTTTACTTTACTTTACTTTACTTTACTTTACTTTACTTTATATCCAAATTAGTGAAAATTGTCTTGGCTTCACAATACGTCAGTATATAATTATATCGCATACAATTATATAACACACATACCTATACAAAAAACATAACATATGCATAATTATATGACACACATACAAAAAAATTTTTAATTAATTAATTTAAAAAACAATTCTGAAAACACTGGGCACAAAAAATAATTGTTAAATTTTCCTTAATGCTTGCGGTCTTGTAGAGATCATTCAAGTTTCTTTACATATTTGCTTATTTACTATCCTGAAAATAAATGTATTTAGATATGTGTAAACCTGTTGTAGGAGCCATTCATTCATTATTTTTCCTTTGCCTTAGTCCCTTTATTTTATCAGGGGTTGCCACTGTGCAATAAACCACCATATTATCCAGCATATGTTTTATGCAGCGGATGCCCTTCCAGCCACAACCCAGAACTGGGAAACATCCATACACACTCATTCACACACACACACACACACACACACACACACACACACACACACACACACACACACACACACACACACACACTCATACATTTCGGAGCACCCGAAGAAAACCCACACCAACATGGGGAGAACATTCAACCTCCACACAGAAATGCCAACTGGCCCATCCGGGACTCGAGCCAGCAATCTTCCTGCTGTGAGGCGACAGTGCTAACCACTGAGCCACTGTGGCTCCAGCAAATGACATATTTTTATTTATTTTTTTTTTTTCATTTGACGTATACTGGGACCTTTATTATGACAACAAAACCAGCATCCATGTATGTGCCTAATGAACTCAACATGTTTCAGAGTGATGAAACTTTATACTTGATTATTGGTTCTTTTCTTTCCAAAGCTGCTTTGACACTGTTTAGTTTGAAGCGCTATAAAATTAATAATTGACGTTTAGCAGATGTTGGGTTATGGTTGACATAGCTGACTAAATGTTCATGTTTGACACTAGAATGTTTGCTTAGATCCACTGAAATATCAACCTCAGCTGTTGTCAAAATGGTACATATAATTGACGTTGGTATTGTCCTGGTGTAAAATTTTGGTCACACAATCTCAGAAGCCTATATTCAACCAAAAACCAATGTCAAAAATGCTTGCAGAAGCAACACTGCTGGAATAAGTAGGTGAGAATTAATTCACTTAGCATTGGTTAAATACATTAGTTAAAAGAAGTATGTACTACTATTTTTTTCTTTTTTCTTTTAAACATTGTCATACAAATTGACAAATACAATTTTTAAATTTGCAGTTTAGCAAAAAAAAAATTCAAGAAGATAATTAATAAACTTAATATAGTAAGTAAATAAGTAATGTGTATTTACATAACGCATTTATCGTGAATGGCCATATACCCCAATCGCTTCATAAAAATGAGACCAGTGTGCAGCATCCGCTTGGATGATACAACGGCTGCTACAGGACAACGGTGCCAGTGTGCTCACCACACACCGGCTATAGCTGGTAGACAGGGTAGATTGGGAGGCCTGACTGACAGTATAGTGTCCCCTTCACTTTAATGGGGCATTAGGACTCACACAGACTACAGGTTGAGTGCGCCCTGCTGGCCTCAGCAAAACAAAAATAGCTTTAAAAATGTAAATAGATTAATACACATTGAAAGAAAGGGTAAATAAATAATGCAGCACTAACATGATTGCCTAATCCAGTGGTTCCAAAAATGGGGGTCAGGACCCCTCGGGGGGTTGCAGGATAATGAAGGGGGTCACTTGGTGACTTCCAAAAATCAAGTTAATTTTATGCAACTATTAGAATGAATATATTTTGACTATATGCTACATTTTTTTTTCCATTGGATTGTAACCCCTGGGGTCCCATTACTATATGTTAGATTAAAGAGACAGCAATTGGGTCAGATGCAGCAGATTTCATGGAACCAGGGTAAACTTTCTGACATCTTTACGGCACTCACATAGATTACAATTAAATACAGGCCACAACTGAACATGGAGGATGACCTCCGTTCTCCAAAATTTAACAAAGAATTGACTTGGGCCTATTAGTGTGTGTGTGTGTCGTTTGCAGAGAATATTGGAGGTCACAAGTCACTGCCATTGTTATTTTGGGGGTCACTGGCTAAAACGTTTTGGAACCTCCAGTCTAATTTATATACTTTCAATGTGCATCTATTCAACAAAAGCGTCACCATGTAGACTCTCCAAAAAAATCACATACTACTTTTCAAATAGTATGTATTCTTCTTAATTTTTAGCAGCTATTGGAATTTGCTTGTCATAACTGACTAAATGTTGATGTAAGACTATATAATGTTGGCTTAAAACTAATGACAAATCAATGTCAGCTGAGTGATGTTGCCATTGATTGATGTTGCCAACTCATTAACATCCCAGCGGGCACCTTCAAGACAAAGCAGCATCAAAAACACATCAGAAAATGTTAATCTATTCGATGCAAATTGACTACCTTGATGTCAAAATGACACCAAATTGACATCTAACATTGGCATCAATAATACATCGCAAACTGATTACATGACTGTCCTGTAATCAATTTCTGTCTTGGTTTTTTTTTTGTTTGTTTGTTTGCTGCCAGTGTTACATGTCAATTTGGTTTTGCTTTGACTTTAAGTAGTTGAAATGCAAAATCTAGTGTAAATTATTCAGTTGTAATTGAAGCTTTCAGATGAAAAAACTTTTCTCGTATTATAATACTTTTCTGTCATATGTTTGGTGGTCGAAGGGCATCAATGAGTGCATGTCAAATGGACGTTAAGGCTTTGACATCAAATCAAATAGCATTTTTGGCAGGTTTGTTGACGTCAACGTCAATTTGATGTCATTTTGACATCAGTTTTGCTCTGGGATATATTGGTCAAGTTTGTACAATGCATGCAAACATTCCTGTACACAGCTTTTTAAGTGCTGAGATGCTATTCAGGGTGACACGGTAACTCAGTGGTTAGCATTGTCACCTCACAGCAAGAAGGTCACTGGTTCGAGTCCCGGCTGGGTCAGTTGGCATTTCTGTGTGGAGTTTGCATGTTCTCCCCTTGCTGGCGTGGGTTTCCTCTGGGTGCTCCGGTTTCCCCCACAGTCCCAAATTGGCCATAGTGTATGGATGTTTCCCAGTACTGGGTTGCAGCTTGAAGGGCATCTGCTGTGTAAAGCATGTGCTGGATAAGTTGGTGGTTCATTCCACTGTGGCGACCCCTGATAAATAATGGGACTAAGCTGAAGGACAATGAATGAATGAGATGCTATTCACTTATATTATATATTTACAAGTGCAAACTAATGCTGGGTTCAGACTATACTCCTTAAAAATAATGGTTCCAAATGGCAGAGAATGTTTTAAAAAAGCCATTTTAACAATCTAAAGAAACTTTTTACATCACCGCAAAGTTGAAGTTCTATGCTGAAGGTTCTTCTCTCAACCAATGGCAATTCAAGAGTTGACACTTAGCTGATGATTGATAATAAAGCTTGTTTGGCATGCTGTCCCGGGAGAGAGCTCTGAGCTCAGAAGATCCTTGAACCCGGGGCTCCCTCCCATTTCATTGGGAGAGACGGGAGTCTGAGCTCAGGTAGGTCTCGAGAGCTCCTCCGAATTTGTTCACTCAGCTTATTCCGTTGCCACGGTGGAATGAACAGGCAACTATACCAGCATATGGTTATGCGGTGAATGCCCAGTACTAAAACACTCATATACTGTGCCAATTTCTTTTATTCAATTCACTTATATGGCATGTCTTTGGACTATTAGAGGAAACCAGAGTACCTGATTTTTCAAGGTGAAGATAACTAAGGTAAGGAAATCTGGTTATTTATGTGTGTTTGCATTCGTCTGATTGGTAAATCACATGATAGCTAATGCACATCGAATTCATCAGTGTTAAATTCTCGGTGTCAACGCATTTCAGAGTAAAGTATTGACAATGTAGAGTTAGATTTTGATAAATTAACACAATCAAAGCTCATTTGACCTAGTGTAACATCAAGGAGTTACAGGTAACCAACACTTGATGGTGTTAATTCCAACATCTGGAAATACATTTGACCAAATATCTTGATGGAACATAAAAATCATGGCATTTTAAAATCGCTTTCAAGTCTGAAAAAGGTGTTAATATGTAAAAAGAGAATTGTCTTATGTAGGTATGTAGAAATGTGTTCTTGAAAAATTGTCTTATGTAAATAATTTTAACTATTAATCATGAGTATTGTAATGTTTACTATGTAAACTACAGTTATATGCTAGAATTTAAACTCTTTTACACTAGAGTCATGGAACAATCAACTCCCAGTAGTGTAGACCAGAGTTATTTTTTTAACTCAATACAGTGCTAATATAACTCATTTATAGTGTTGTACACGTAACTCTCTTAACAGTGCTAGTTTAACTCTGATAATATTGAGACAATATGTTTACTCATTTGGAGTTTAACTCTGTTAGAGTTGAAATATATTGCTATTTTGCAGTGTGCAGGACTAGACATAGTCAATCATAAGCCTGTGATCCTTTCAAAATGTGTTTATAAATAAACTTGTAGTGGCGCAGTGGGTAGCGCTGTCGCCTTACAGCAAGAAGGTTCAAGCCTCGGGCTGGGTCATTTGGTGTATCTGTGTGGAGTTTGCATGTTGTGTTCGCGTGGGTTTTCTCTGGGTGCTCTGGTTTCCCCCACAAGTCCAAAGACATGTGCTACGGGTGAATTCTGTAAACTAAACTGGAGGTTTCCCAGTGATAGGTTGCAGCTGTAAGGGCATCCGCTGAATAAAACATATGCTGGATAAGTTGGCAGTTCATTCCGCTGTGGCGACCCCTGATTAATAAAGGAACTAAGCAGAGAATAAAATCAATAAATGAACATTAGATTAGTCAGTACTGAAGCCAAATCTGGAGCTCATCTAACAAAATAACTTACAATAATGATCCAAAAACTAGTACACCCAAATATGTTATTAAAAAAATATTAAATACAATTTAAAAAAAGGACAAATCAAGAGAAGCAAAACAAATAAAAATAATAATAATAATAATTTTGTTAAAATTTTGTAGGTTGTAAATTTTTTGCAATATTTTTCTTGAACTGTATTGTATTATCTTTCAAGTTCTAAATATGATTAGTGACTAATATCTTAATTTAATAAATATATCTGTTTAATAATTCTGTTTTGTTTAAATACACTAAAATACATTGCCTATATTCACTGAGAAATGCATACAAATATTTAAAAATAGGGTGTACTCAATTATGCTGAGCACTGTTAACTCCTAAGAGTATTATTTTAACTCTTAATATTATTGGGACAATATGTTCACTCATTTGGAGTTAATTCTAACTCTGTTAAGAGTTGAAATAGCACTGCTATTTTTGCGGTGTGCAGGACTAGATGTGGTCAATCGTAAGCATGTGATCCTCTCGAAATTAGTTTATAAATAAACTTCACTTAATAAAATTAAGCACAATACTTCATGTGTGACCTGTTTAATGCCATATGATAATTTGTAAATGAGAAGTTGTTTCTTGACGTGTCTCTCCTCCATAACAAAAGCATATGCAGTAAAAATCGCATTAACTAAGGAGTGACAAAATATTGTTTAGTCTGAACCTGGCCTACATAAGTGTTCCTGTTTCTGGAGCAGCATCAACTGACCTGCCACAGCTTTAAGAAGAGCTGGACTACACGTGTATTTATGTACAATTGATGTCTTCTGAGCACGGTCTTGAGCAGGTGGGGCACATTTCTCATCACTTTCCATGAGAACCGGTCCGTCCTGGCATGATTCCTATATATGCTTTATTTATAGAGCCTCATAAATTTCATAGGCATATCGATAAACAATGTCAGATTTTCATTTTTTCTCCTTACCATAATCAAATCACTCTTGCAGTAATTCTTCCTGATCCAGCGTATCTCACGGATTAATCTACCCAGATTGGAAAATTTTACTTGCAGGCTTTCAATCAC